>NW_006203430.1:5356825-5417281 GCF_000334495.1 Tupaia belangeri chinensis
GAAAAAATCCCAAAAAAAAAAAAAAAAAAGAAAAAAAAAAGATACTCATTGCTATAAAATTTCTCTCAAATTTGAAATAGATTGGATTGTTTGTGCTTTTACATATAATTATTTCAATGTTAGGTATCTTGTTGTTGATCCCCTGTTCTGAAATACAGGAAAGTTGGCATAAACATGAGCCTTCTCATAATTTTTCCTAAATGTCCTGATTTTCAAAAAGTTATATTCTTTTTTTATTTTTTTTGAGAGGTTTTTGCTATAGGTTGCTTGCGCTCGCCATAGAGAGAGAGACAGAGAGATAGAAAGCGAGAAATCACCCCTCCCCCCCAGGGGGGATGGCCACGCCGCAGTCCCTTCTCCTCCGTTCTCCTCTCGGGATCTTGGGCACGCACACACACGCGCCTGGCATGAGTTTTAAGTCACCAGGTCAGGACGCAAACCGCAGTCGACTACATGGGAGTCCAGCGACATAGCCATTACGCTAACTGCTGGTCCCCCAAAAAGTTATATCCTTAATTTTCCATTTTCAAGGTTCATAACATATTCTCCTCTTTCTCCATGATTTTCTCAGTGTTTTAGTTTTTTAAATTAAATTTTATTTATTATTATTTTTTAAATAAGTATTTCATTTAACTTTATTTATTTATTTAGGAGAGGTTTTTGCTATAGGGCATGTGTGCTCACCAGAAAGACAAAGAGAGACAGAGAGACAGAAAGCAAGAAATACCCCCCGGGGGGGATGGCTATGCCACAATCCCTTCTCCTCCAGTCTCCTTTCGGAAACTTTGGCACACATGCACACGTGCCCAGTGTGAGTTTAAGCTACCAGGTCTGGGTCTTGAACTGTGGTTGACTACATAGCCATTATTTCAACTGCTTGCCTATATTTATTTATTTATTTATTTTAATTTGGTCAGAGAGGGACAGAGTGAGAGAGAGAAAAAGTGAGAAAGCAAGCCACCGGATATGGGACTCAAACTGTGGTCAGCCATGTGGGAGTCCAGAACCCTTAACCACCATGCCACTTGCTGGCTCCTATTTTTATTTTTTTTTTTAAATTCAATTGCTATACATCATTTGGCTTATAAAGAGAATTTACCCATTGAAGAATACTTCTCAGACCAGTCCAGTTGAGAATATTATACAAGTTATCATTAATAGGCAAGAAACCATTTCTGTGTCCCGTAAATGTCATGCCTCTCTATTTTTTCCTCCCTGATTTTCTTCCCTATACACTTCCTCTCCTCCCCTTGTTCTACACTGTCTTCAGCATCCATAGCATAGCTATTTTCATTGCTTTTATGTCCTCCAATATTTCGATCTCTGCCATAGAGTGTGGTTAGTAGGTATATATTAAGTGGATACAAATAATATCTTTCTTTCATAACCTGGCTTGCTTTACTCAGCAATAAATCTTTCATATTCAACCACTTTCTATCAAATGCCAAGGTCTTGTTTTTTTTATGGCTAAATAGTGCTCCATAGAGTATATGTGCCACATTTTTTCAATCCATTCATCTGTTCATAGACATTTGGGTTGGTTCCATGTCTTGGTAATCGTGAATAATGCCACAATAAACATTGATATGCAAGCGCTTTTCTGGTTGAGCATTCTCTTGTCCTTTGGGTAGATACACAGGAGTGGGATTGCTAGATCAAATGGTAGTTCTATTTGTAGATATTTGAGGAACCTCCATATTATTTTCCACAGTGGCTGAACCAATTTACATTTCCACCAATAGTGTAGGAGAGTTTCTCTTTCTTCACCATTCTGACAGGGGTTAAGTGGTATCTCATTGTGGTTTTAATCTGCATCTCCCGTATAATGAGGGATGTTGAACATTTCCTCATATGCTTTTTGGCTATTCATGTCTTTTTTAAGAGAGATTTTTGTTTAGCTAATTTCCTTACTTTTAATTTGGCCAATCATTTTTTTTGATTGTTTTGTTTTTGTGGGTAAACTGCTTGAGTTCCCTGTCTATTCTGATTATCCATCCCTTATTTGAGGAATAGTTTACAAAATTTTTCTCCCATTCCAAAGGTTGTAGATTCACACTAATTACTGTGTCCGTTGCTGTGCAGAAACTTCTTAACTTGATGTAATCCCACTTGTCTATTTTAGGGATTATTATCCCTGCTTTGGGGGTCTTATTTAAGAAGTCTTTACTTACCTTAATATCTCCCAGCATTACCCTAGTGCTTTCTACCAGTAGTTTTATAGTTTGAGGTCTTAAGTTCAGATCTTTGATTCATTTTGAGTTGACTTTTGTTTATCAGTGTTTTTGTTTTATATTTAAATGGATTTAGAGCTCACAAGTCTTTAATCATAGTTTTTTTTTTTTCTTATTATTGACTAATTCCTTTATTGGCTAAATTTCATTTTTTTTTCCCATGACTGGCTTATGGATTTCTTTAGTTACTTCCTGTTTGACACATCTGTCTTTTGCCTTTTATTTATGAACAACTTGGGTGAGTATGAAAATCTTCCCACAGAGACCTAAATATTGCTTTATAAGCTTCTGTCATTGAGTATTGCATTAAAAAAGGCTGAGCCCAGTAACATGGATTTCTTGTCAGTATGAACATGGGAGCCTTTCTGCACCCTCAAGGTCAGTACTTTCTCTAGTCTGGGTTGAAATTCTACATTGTGTGTGTGTGTGTGTGTGTGTGTGTGTGTGTGTGTGTATGGTATAGACCTTGCTTTTTCAAAATATGTTGTTACTTCAGAAATATTTACCCTACTAATGAAGTTGTACCTTTTTTTTTTTTTTAAATTGCCAGAAAGGATGTTCACTCAACAGAAAGATACAGAAACAGAAAGAGAGAGAATGCATCTTCAATGGGGCGTGGTCAGGTTGCAATTTCTTTTCCTCCATTTCTTCATCCTATTGGGATTTTGGGCACACACATACACACACATGCCTAGTGTTTTTTTTTTTTTTTAACATATCTGGGCTGGGATTCAAACTACTGTCAGATATATTGGATTCAGCTCTCTTAATCACTAGGCTATGGGGTCAACTCCTAAATTTGTTATTTCTATCAAAGTGATATATACCCCATAATTTATGAGTCAAATATACATTTCTCCATGTTTTCTTAATGCCCAATCCCATTTTCCAGAGAAAACCAAATTTAAATTTTCAGTTCCTTTCTATATTTACTTTCATATTTCCAGGTAACATACTCTTTCTTGATTTTTGACATTATTGAATAATTTATTTTGATAAAAGGTGAGAGTTTTCCCTTTTAGTCTTTGCATCCATGCTCACCTAACTAATATAGTGTAAGACAAGCCTTAGGTTGACATGCTTTCAAGAATATTAGTCATGTTTATTGCTCATTGCATGTTTTCTTTCCTAACAAAGATGTCTTCCCTGAGTATCCCAGACTTTCCTATATTTATTTTCTTTTTCCACAGCCTACGTTCGTCTTTCTTTTCCGCAATCCAAGGACTTAATCTGTTTTGCTCCTGCTTCAATATCCAGAGCCTAGATCCATGTCTGATTTAAAATCATTACTCATTAAATACTTGCCAAGTGAATAAACACTGAGAATATAGAGTGCTACAATATTCTTTCTTGTATAACACTTGTTTTTCTCAAGTGACTCCTGCCTCATACATCCTGAATGAGGGATTTTCACCCAGTTAAGCACACCTGGCCAGAACAAGATGGGGCTCTAATTGCTCCTTAGCTGGAATTTGGACAAATATTTCCCTGTGTTTCACTTCTTACTCAACTTCTGTGACTTTGAACATCAAGTTTGGATTTTCCTAGGGTTTCATGGACAGTTTCCTTCTTGTTAGTATCCCTTTGCACAGCTGCCTAAGGTTTTGCTTTCTAGGTTCTTCTCTACTTACTTAAAAAAAATGCTTATTCATTTATTTCTTGAGAGAAAGAACACTCCAATATGGTCCTCATGCTATCTATCCTCAGTCTCCGCTGGCCCAGATCAAGGGCACGTGTGCACAGCAGCTTGCTCTGGTAAGTCCTGGGACACAGACCCAGACTTTTCTCATGTGGATCCAGTTGTGTAATTGCTGTGCCACTGCTTGGCCCTCTATTTACTTTCCAATCTGTTAAATTTGTTACCATTTCTAACTTGCCATGGTCTCTTTAGCCTTTTCCTGTTTGGGGTTTATTAACCCTTCGTTCTCCTTTTATATAGTAGTTTGGCATGAGAGAAATGACAGAAGCATGCATTGCACCTGTTGTGTGTGTTCATCAGCTCTTTTATCATTTGGGGTGTCTTTTCCATTCCACTTGTTTTGCTTCCTTCTTTGGGCATGCAGATTGTGAACATAGTGGGCTTCCTTTCAGGTTCATCATAACACCTTCTGTGTGAACATTCTGACAGTTGTCCTTTGTGCTCCTTTGGCTCTGCCTACCTCATTTCTGAATGTACTTAAAAAAAAAAAAAAAGAGGAAATGAGAAAGAAAGAAGGGGAGAAAGCATCCTTAATGGAGCCTGGTCATATCACTATCCTTTTTCTTCCATTTCTCCATCCTTTCAGGAATTTGAGCACACACATGCACCTGGCATTTTTTTTTTTAAGCCACTAGTCTGGGATCTGAACTGCAGTCTGCCATGTAGGTTCTGGCTTCCTCCACACAGCATTTAACCACTGTGTTATGGGACTGGTCCGCTGACTGCATTTTACACCACGATTACCACTTTGTTCATTTCCAACACCATATTCATCATTTTAAATATTTATTTTTTATCTTCTGTTTCTTCCTTGGGAAAATTGTTTTGAGTCCTAATATCTTTTTCCTTTCATCTCATAGCATGCATGTATATAAAATGTGTGTATATAAAATTTCTTTAAGACTATGGACAACTACTTATCTAAATCCTGCCTATTTTTATTTTAAAGTTTCTGTGTTTTTATTTACTCTATGAGCAAAAGAGAGGGAAATAAACAGCACCTCCAAAGGTCTTAATGACACAATCCACCTGCATCACCAGCCACCCTTAGCTCATGGACCTACATATGCTCAGTGTATTCAGGGAGGTTTTCGGACACAAACTCAGAACCTTTCCATGTGGATCAGCCTCACAAAGAGTTGCATTTTCTTCCTGTGCCACTGTCTGGCCCTCCTTCCTTTTCTAATGCAGTATATCTTAATATAGCATATTTATCCTTCATTTACATTGATTTCCTACTCAAGAAATATTTAAAAATAGGCCCTATGTGTGATCCTTTCTGTTTATGACTCGTTTTTACTCATTTTTTTTTAGTATTACTCAAAACATATGGCAGGATCGTATCAAGTCTACTGCCTTATTTGTTCCTGAGCATGGCTTCTGATTGTGTAAAGGAGGGAAGCTAGTGTTTCTTATGTGCCCTGGGGATAAAAGTTTCTGCTTTCTGAAAATTTTGCTGCCAGCCACATCCTCGAAGCCAGTGGGTGATTTATTTCATTGGCTCGGTATTGCTTGACTGTTAATATTTCCACAGCTGTCTCAGAGTTTTGACTCATCCTACTTGAACTTTGGTGAGAAAATCTTGCAAAGTATCATATATCCAAATGTCAAGTAAGAGAAGTATGATTGCGGTGTATTGGCTGACCAGCCAGCAGCTCTGAGCCTGGGTGTCTCACCCTCCTTCTCTTCAAATGGGGGCTGATCCAAAGAAAGGGATCCCAGAGAAGCTTACCGGAGGGAGGGAGTGAGTGTGTGGGCTCTGCAGAATGCTTCTTCAGCCACCCTCGATTACCCTGGGGAAATCCGCTCCTGTTATGCTTCGGTATATGCCAAGAGCTTTTGGCTTCCACAGAAGGCAAAGCTAGCTGAGCAACTTCTACTACAAAAAAAGATGGAAACAGAAGGAAGACTCTTCTGTGTGTGGTTGGACAGAAGGGGGTATCGTGGCAGGAGGACATCCTCCGTGGGTCAAAATGTCCTCCTCTGAGCCAAGCAGCCTCAATGAAGTCACTACATTGGGAGTAAACATATGTTTTGATGACCAGTTGCTGCATAAGAAGCCACCTCAAAAACATAGTAACTGAATGTAATAATTTATTGTTATCTTTCCTTGTTCTGGATTCATCTGGGTGGTCTCACTTGTGGGTCTCCTATGTGGCAGCTAGAAAGAGGCCAAGGATGGAGTGGGAAAAGGTTTAATTGACTGAATATAAAAAATGGCTCCTCCATGGCTGGAAGTTAATGCTGGCTGCTGGAGTGGTCAGCTGGAACACCTACGTGTGGCCTACCCAGGAGGCTTGAGCTTCCCACATTACGGCAGCTGTGTTCCAAAAGGGAATGTCCTGAGCACAAATACTCCAGGGTACTCAGGTAAAAACTATAAGACTGTTATGTTTTAAGCTCAGAAGTCCCCAATGACAGCCCCTTTCCCCATTTTATTAGCCAAAAAATTACTAATACCAGTCCAGATTGAAGGGGCGGGGATTAGATTCTACTTTTAGGTGGGATAATGGCTAGGTCAGCTTGCAGAAGAGCATGTGGCTGCCAGAGTTAAGGTGAAGGGGCATGGGAGGAAAGCTAAGGTGCGGACTACCTCCCACCTCCCCCCTCTGGTAGGGAAACTGCAGTCAGTCTATTCCCATGACTTTCGTGCTGGCAAAACTGAGCTGCTAGAAATAACGAAAGATCACTGCACTTCAGTCTTCCAAGATCAGTGGATGCTTTCTTGTCAACACAGAGATGAAACTTGCTGGGGTGGCATTGTAAGGGTCCAGAGATTGGTCTGACTGATGGAGACACAGAAAAGACAATGACAATGCGACTGCAAAAGAGGCTTTTATTTTTCCAGCTAGCTGGGGTCCAAGTTTCCGTCCATCGCAGCAGGCCTTCACAAGGACCCCGAGCCTAAGATAAAGGGATCTTTTATAGCTCCGAATCACAATGCAGAAAGTACAGTCAGTAATTTTCCACTTGAGGGAGGGGTGTGTGTGAAAGCTAGCTGTCATTATGTTTAGGTTTAGATTAGGACTTTCAGTTGAGGTCAGATTGACCTGGCTCTGGCATCGTGAGGGCCCATCTTACTTTGTTTACTTATGTGGTCTCAGACTCCCTGGGTTCTGTCCTTGAGGGTCTAACATGGCGGTTGTTGTGTCAATTCGGCCTAACAGCATCTCCAGAACTGAGACAGAACCCTGGGCTCTGCTTTCTGCTCTGGCCCCAGGTGTGTTATACTGCCTGACACTGCATCTTAATGAATACCAGTGTCCATGCAGGCTTTGCTCTGGACTCCTGCATGCATTCTGCCCAGTTCAGCTCCCAGATCCCTCTGCTGTTAGCCCAGTCTTGCCATCCACTGGAGAGAACTAGCCAAGTAAGGCTGATGGCAATGTTGAACACCATGAGCCCTCTGCTCCCAGGAAAGCAGCCTGTGTGAGGAAGCAGAACCAGCCACAAAAAGGCCCTCTCATGTGTGCACATGGTAGACATTGCTGAGTTTGTCTTGTCAGACTCAGCTTGAGACATCTGGCTATAGAACTTCTATCCTGACTCTGTCTCTCAATGCATGGATGAACTCTTTCTTTTTCTATTATGGATGGGCAGGACATGGTGCTGCCTTACTAGACTAAGACCTCCTGCCCTACCTAGAAGAGATTTTCTTGCAGCAAGGGATTCCATGGACATGGCCGCCAAACATGTGGCTACCCTGAAAGTACCAGGGGAAACAGACAAACCTTTTCCTGGAATAGGAGAGGCGATGGAATCATGACAAAGTCTAGCCTCAGGGACCAGCACACTCAGAGCTCAAGAGCCTGTGGTGGGAAGGGGCTGAGGAGTTGAGTACTAGTGGCAATCACGCACAGGAGCATGGCAAGGCGGCATGCCCAGGGATGTTGAGGTGGCATATGAGAGCTCAGTGACCAGCTGGATCCTTCATTCCTGATCCAGCGGGTGTCAGACACCGTGCTGTGTGCCACCCTATTAAGTCACATCAACTGCTCTTCAGGGAGCTCTGCAGTCTCATTTTACTTAAAGAAGATGCAAGAGGAGAGGAGGGAACAGGAAAGCAACAAGCACTAAAGTATGTCACCCCACTTAGCACAATTTTCAGAATAAGAAGTATTATTTCCATTTTGATAGATGAGGAACCTGATGCTTAGAGGGCATAAATGGTGCTTAGAATCACATTGCTGAGAAGTAATAGTGCCAGGCATAGCAGCCAGAAAAGTTCCTGTGCTCCTTCCCTCCTGCACAAGGGTCTTAACACAAAACTGCAACAACAGTAGGCCCGGGGGGAAGTGCTGTGATCTCACTTCAGGACTGGTTTGATGGCACCTGAGGCAAAGGAGGTCATGGAGCCTGGCATGAGCTTCTCAGGGAAGCGGAGGCACAGAGCTTGGATCATGGTGGGCTTAAATGTGCCTCAGCACCACGAGATGGCTTTGTGAGGTCTCCAATGTTTGGGACTTCAGTTTTATGTTGAGCCTCCTCACTGGTGAAGCAACTGATCAGGAAGATCCCCTTGAATTCTGTCTTTTTCTGTGACTCCACTTTTCCCTGCTATCTACGTCCTCTGCATAGGAATGCCCCGGGTGTGTGCAATGCAGCCAGAGTTTTCATGTGCAGCACACCAATCCAGTCAAGGTCCTTGACATTTCACCAGATGAAACTCTGAGACTGACTTAGCTTACTTGGGAGAAGAGTGGGAAATCAGTGAACTCTGCCACCAAGTTCTTTCTCACCTCTGGCCATGACTTTGGGACTTAACCTGAACATCTTGAGAAAAACGAATCCCCTGACCAAGAAGTCATCTTTTCTACCAACTTACCATAGTGTATTTCCTTGGACTCATTTGGGAACATGTTTTTTTCCCCCTCAAACTCAAAGCACCGTAACTTAAGCTGTGCTGTTCAGCAAATGCAGTTTGGACAAACACCAATGCAAGCTAATGGATTTTTCTTTCATATCTAAAACATTTTTGATGGCAAATCCTGAACTTGGCTTAAAAAACATGATTATCTGGAAGAGGTTTGTGAGTTATTTATGAACCCACAGTCTCCAGGCTCACATACAGGGACGTTGTCTGAAGGGGGCAAGGAAAGGACACCACCTTTAACAGCTGCAAACCCCTCACCAGACCTTCCATTGCCCCAGTGGGCTCACACCACAGGCTGTAGATGTCACGGATGCCTGGAGATGTGCTGGGGCCAAGGACTACCGAAACAATCAAGATTTCTTTCTCCTCTCTCTCTCTCCCTTTCCTGCTCTTTCTCTTTTTCTTCCTTTTTTCTTTCTTTCCCTTCTTCCCTCCCTCCTTTTTCTCTCTTGTCTTCCTTTTTTCCTTTTCTCCTTCCTTCCTTCCCTATTTCTCTCTCTTCCTTTCCTCTTCCCTTCTGCCCTCCTACTTCCCTCTATCATTTATCCTTTTCTTTCTTCCCATCCTTTCTTCTTTTCCTCTTTCTCCTCTACCATTTTATTTCCTCCTCATCTTTCCTTTTTTCTTTTATCTTCTTTCCATTCTTTCCCTCTTCTCATGTCTGCCCACTTATCTCCCTCTCCCTCTGATTGTTTATAAGCTAGTTTATGGGGGGGGGAACTGTCACGCTAACAAAAAACATATAAACCAACTGAGGCAGAAACACCTCAGACTAGGGGTAAATAATTAATTCATTCATATTTTTACGAGGGAGAAACCAGGTGGTTCCATAATTCTAGGAGTGCAGCTTTATCCCTTAGTGTAAGAAATAGTTGATAACTTTTTTAAAATTTCATTTTCTTTTATACATTCAATCGCATTATTTGTTGGCTTACAAAATGGATATTTCAACAGGAGAACATTTCTCCCTAGTACAGTCGATAAAACTACAAAATATCTTCAACAGATAATACCACATTTCTTTGTGCCATTAATGCTTTGTCTCTCTAATTTACTTCTAAATGTCCTTCCTCAGACCCTCCTCTTTCACTATATCTGGTATTTACAACTGTATACTGTGTCTCTATATCCTTGATAACTTTTTTTTAAGAGAGATTTTTGCCTTTATGATGTGTGCACTTGTTGGAGAGATGGAGAGCAAGAGAAAGTGAGAAACCACTTCCCAGGGGGATGGCCACACCACAATCCCCTTTTCTCCATTCTTCTCTTGGGATTTTGGGCATGTTTGCACACACACCCTGCTTTTTTTTTTTTTTTTTAAGAATTATCTTATTAAACTTTATTTATTTATTTTTAATTTGACCAGAGAGGGCCAGAGAGCTAGAGAGAGAGAGAGAGAGAGAGAGAGACAGAGAGAGAGAGAGAGAGAAAGAAAGAGAAGGGAAGTGAGAAAGTAAGTTTCCAGGTCGGGGACTTGAACTGCAATCAGCTATGGGGAGTCTAGATCCCTTAACCACCATGCCACCTGCCAGCCCCCTGGCATGGGTTTTAAGTTGCTGGGTCTGGGACTCAAACCATAGTTGACTATGTGGGAGTCCAGTGATATAATCATTATGCCATCTACTGGTCCTGATAGCTTTCTTTCTTTGAGAGATATTTGCTATAGGGCACTTGTGCTCACCAGAAGAACAGAGAGACAGAAAGAGAGAAATACCCCCCCAGGGGGGGATGGCCACGCCGCAATCCCTTCTCCTCCATTCTCCTCTCCGGATCTTGGGCATGCACGCCACACACACACCTGGGGTGATTCTCAAGCTGCTGGAGTCTAGGACAAGAACTCTGGAGGCAGCTATGTGGGATCCAGAGTCTTAATCTCCATGCCACCTACTGGCCCTTCTTTTACCTATTTATTAAATATACAGTGAATTATTGTTACCTATAATCACCCCACTGTACTACAAAACATCAGAATTTAATCCTGTATCTAACTATTTTTATACCCATTAATCAACCCCTCTTTAGTGCCTCCACCATTTACAGCCTCCTCATCTTTCCTTTTTTCTTTTATCTTCTTTCCATTCTTTCCCTCTTCTCATGTCTGCCCACTTATCTCCCTCTCCCTCTGATTGTTTATAAGCTAGTTTATGGGGGGGGGAACTGTCACGCTAACAAAAAACATATAAACCAACTGAGGCAGAAACACCTCAGACTAGGGGTAAATAATTAATTCATTCATATTTTTACGAGGGAGAAACCAGGTGGTTCCATAATTCTAGGAGTGCAGCTTTATCCCTTAGTGTAAGAAATAGTTGATAACTTTTTTAAAATTTCATTTTCTTTTATACATTCAATCGCATTATTTGTTGGCTTACAAAATGGATATTTCAACAGGAGAACATTTCTCCCTAGTACAGTCGATAAAACTACAAAATATCTTCAACAGATAATACCACATTTCTTTGTGCCATTAATGCTTTGTCTCTCTAATTTACTTCTAAATGTCCTTCCTCAGACCCTCCTCTTTCACTATATCTGGTATTTACAACTGTATACTGTGTCTCTATATCCTTGATAACTTTTTTTTAAGAGAGATTTTTGCCTTTATGATGTGTGCACTTGTTGGAGAGATGGAGAGCAAGAGAAAGTGAGAAACCACTTCCCAGGGGGATGGCCACACCACAATCCCCTTTTCTCCATTCTTCTCTTGGGATTTTGGGCATGTTTGCACACACACCCTGCTTTTTTTTTTTTTTTTTAAGAATTATCTTATTAAACTTTATTTATTTATTTTTAATTTGACCAGAGAGGGCCAGAGAGCTAGAGAGAGAGAGAGAGAGAGAGAGAGACAGAGAGAGAGAGAGAGAGAAAGAAAGAGAAGGGAAGTGAGAAAGTAAGTTTCCAGGTCGGGGACTTGAACTGCAATCAGCTATGGGGAGTCTAGATCCCTTAACCACCATGCCACCTGCCAGCCCCCTGGCATGGGTTTTAAGTTGCTGGGTCTGGGACTCAAACCATAGTTGACTATGTGGGAGTCCAGTGATATAATCATTATGCCATCTACTGGTCCTGATAGCTTTCTTTCTTTGAGAGATATTTGCTATAGGGCACTTGTGCTCACCAGAAGAACAGAGAGACAGAAAGAGAGAAATACCCCCCCACCCCACCCCAGGGGAGATGGTCACACCACAATCCCTTCTCCTTCATTATCCTCTAGGGATTTTGGGCATGCACACACACATCCGGCGTGAGTTTCAAGGTGCCGGATCCGAGACCCTATAACTGCAATTGTCCAGTGCCTTAACCTCTCCACCACCTTTTGGCCCCTGTAATTGTTAACTTTAAGCCAGGCCACTGGGCTTCTTTGTGGCAGTAAAGAGATAGTCATCACATGGTTTGGCATCCATGAAACTGTCAACAAAGTATTCATGGGCTCAGCTCCTTGGAATGATGGTAAACAAGGCATTGTGGGAGCCACAAGTTTGCGTGTCTGCCAAAGAGGGTGTGAAGAAATGAATACATGAGTTTTGTCACAATTATGTCCCTTTACTTCATGTGTTTAATTACACCAGTCTATGAAGTTAACCGCAATAGCCTATAGAGTTATCTCCACAACAGAGTTGAGGGATAGTACCTTTCCAATCATTCACCTTCATTCATTGAGTACCCTCACTTAGAAAATAAATTAAAGAGCTTAGAGTTAGAAAAAAAAATTAATTAGGGAAGCATAATTAGGGAAGACCTTAAGAATCATTATGATTAAGCCGTAAGAACAAAGATTGTGAATGGAAAAGGCTCTGAGAGTGGCGGCGGGGAGGTGTAGCCAGTAGTAGATTCATAAGCGAGAAATGACTTGAGCTTGAGCCCATCTGTCCTCCTTGTGGAGCCTCCGTGCACATATCTGTCATGCACTGACCACAACATGGCTATTTATGTGTCTTGCCTCCTCTTCCCCATCAAGTTGTGAGTTTGGGGAGAGTGCTCACTTTTGCATTTCTGACATCTGATGTAGTGCTTGGCATATAGTAGGCAAAATGAATGTTTACAGTATACATGGTACAGTGCAAAGTGAATCCAGGAAAGAGTAAATATGCCAATGAATATTTACTAGAACTTTCTTTGGGACAGATATACACAAGGTCTTATGGGACATAGGGAAGAAAAGATCTCCCCAAAGGGATTAGAGCCTCTAACTTACTATCTCATCTAAAAGTAAACAAATGAAATATCCTTATTCTGGCACATTGTAGAGCTTATGACATGCTGGTAAGTACCCTTCCACTATGGGAGTATCAATACAGGACCATTGTCCTGATAGAGATTATGCCAAAAGTGTGTTGGGACTTAGCACACAAATCATGAACACCCACATCACTTTACTTAATCCTCACAACAGGCCAGAGAAAATAGAAATATAGGATTTATCATCCACATATTTTACATGAGGAAATGGAAACTCAACTTATGCGAGCTCACCTCGTAGCCTATTGCCAATGATTTAATCTGGCTTTGTCTGTAGGAAAGTGTGGTCTTGATTACTGGATAGACTCAGACATCTTTACACACCCAGTAAATGGAGGAGAACTCCATGGAAAGGAAATGTCTAGGAGCTGGTAAGAAGGTTATGCAAGTTACTGAGGGATCCTGGGTGCTCAGTGAGAACCCAGGGAGGAAGAGGGATCCTGGCTGAGGAATTTCAGGGAAAGGTGCTTGTGTCAAAGCCAGCCTGGATCTTAAAATTTGACTACCCACAACCCTGAACTTCATGAGCTTGTGCATAGAAGACAAACAAGGCTTTCTTATTTCATCCCAACCTACTCTGAAAGAGCTCAAATAATATCTTTGCCTCTGACCCTTGGTTTTGTCTCTTGTTGGAGAGCCAGATCTTTCCTACTAATATTTAATGTTGTAATCTCTCCCTAGGTTGACCCTTACCTATGATTATTCTAATCCATTCTGCTGCTAATAGCAGAAAATACCTGAATTTTGGTAATTTAAGAGGATAGAGATTTATTCAGCTTATGGTTTGGAGGTCCAAGGTCCAGAGGCTGCATCTGGCAAGGGCCTTCTGCTGCTGAGGAGTCCTGAAGCATCACAGGACATCAAGTATGGCAGAGGGTGGGAGCATGCGCAGAGCATGTCTCAGTCTGTCTTATTCCCTCTCCTTACAAACTCACCAGGACTCAATCATGGGAGCCCGACCCTGATGTCCAATCACTTCTCAAAGGCCCCACTTCTCAACACCATAAGTAGATTAAATTTCCTCTTAATACCTTCATAGCACAACCAAACTCCAAATAATTAATTTTGGGAGGACACATTAAAACCATAGCAATGGTCTTCTGTCTAAGTCATGATTTAATCTTCCTTGCGTAGGACATTTCGAATTCCTTGTGCCAAGTGCCTTGTAAAGGTTTTCAAGATGCTCTTTGAGGAGAGGAAGACCTGGTCTTGCATAATGTGGTTTAACTAATCACAGAATAGTGTCTAATATCCCTGGGTGATTGGGAATATATGTACTTTGTACATTTATAATACATTTCCTCCTTATCAAGTTTGAAATGTACCAGCCCTTTGCTTGTTAAATAATTTAAAAATTTTACATGTGTGAATCCTTTATCATATCAGTAGAAATGTTCACAAAACTAAATTTGCTGTCTGCCAAGTATTTCTCTATAAGGATCTAACATACCTCTCAAAGTTATTTTACTATTTTACATTAGGGTTATTTCCAGATTTTTTTCAGATTGTTTATCAGTCCTACTAGGATTTAGGCTTGCTGAACGCAGAGATCTTGCTGTCTGTCTTACATCTCAGCACCTATTATAGTGGCTGATACCTGTAGATACTGAATACTTCTTGAATGAATATAGGAAAAGGGGTGAGACAAGCTTGTTTCAATAATAATTAGCTGTCCAGAGGAGGAACAATTCTTATCTTGTGAATGAATGTAGTGTGGGAAGAGGGTGAGTGAAGGAGTAGAGTCTGAGGAAGGGTATTAAGGAGAAAAGCAGAGAGGCAAACAAAGCATTCATGGGACAAAGAAATAAGATAATATCTGTTGAAGATAACTTTATACATTATCAGCTGCACTGGGGAGAAATATACACATGTTGAAATTCAAACTATATAACATGATTGAATGTGTGAAAGAACTTGAAACAAAACAAAACAAAACAAAAAATTAATTTAAATGTAAACATATAGCAATGTTGGGAGAATTTTGCATTGAACCACATATGTACAGTATCTAGATTCTATTGTTAACATTTACTATACATGATTCATCTCATATCTAGCCCTCACTCCTTCTATATATTCAACTTATTTTCAGATGGATTTCAAAGTAAATTGCGAACATTAGGAGCTAAAACTCAATATTTGCCCAGGGTTTTGTTTTTGTTTTTAAATGTAAAATTAAACAATCACACATTCCATCCAGATGTGAAATGTTACCATCACCTGAGAAATTTCCTTTGGGCCCTCTTGAATCCCTTTTCTCATCTGCCCAGAGTCTAGTGTACAGTAGTTTTTGCATATTGTATGCAGAATTTCATATAAATGGAAGCATAAAGGATTATTCTTTCACATATGGATTTTTTCCCCACTGCATATTTTTGAAATTCCTCTGTATTGCTATTACATAACAGTAGTTTATCTGTTTTATGGCATCTGCTTAGGATTATAAAATATCTAATTTTACTAAAGTTCACCTGGGCTGTTAGTTTCCTTCTTCTTTTTCTGAATTCTCATATTGCTTTGCCCAGCCTCTGGTATGGTGTCGAATAGGAGGTGTTGACAGTAGGCAGCCTTACCTTGCTCCTGGCTTTAGGCAGAAAACATTGAGTTCACTATCCTGTATATTAACTGTAGGGTTGTCAGAAATGGACTTTATCATATTGAGGAAATCTCTTTCATTTGTAGTTTACCGAAGGATTTTAATCATGTTGAATTTAGTCAGATATCTTTTTTTTGCATCTACTGAAATAATACTATTGGTTTCCAGCCTTTTTTTTTTTTTTAAATTTGTCAGATTATAATAAATTTTTTTTAGAATTATTTTATTTAACTTTATTTATTTATTTATTTTAATTTGACCAGAGAGGGACAGAGTGAAAGAGAAAGGGAAAGTGAGGAAGCAAACCACCAGGTCCGGTACTCGAACCACAGATGGCCATGTGAGAGTCCAGTGCCCTTAACCACCATGTCACCTGCCAACCCTCATAATTGTTTTTTAAATGTAATTTCAGCTTTGCAATCCTGTGATAAGCCCTATTTGATTGTAATACGTTATTATTTTAATATGTTACTGGATTTAACTTGTTAATATTTTCTTAAGGAATGTTATGTCTATTTTTGTAGGGGATGTAGTCTTTATTTTTGTTTTCTTGTGATATTTTAATAATATTTTGATATCAGGATTATACTGTGCTCATAAAACAAGGCAGGGCAATTTCCCTCCTTTTCTTCTTTTTAAGAGAGTTTGTGTAAGATTAATATCATGTCCTTCCTTAAATGTTTGATAGAGTTAATCACTCAAACCATTTATGCCTGGAACTTCTCTTGTGGAAAAATTTTGATAAGTTCAATTTCTTTAATATACACATGGTTGCTCTTTTTATTTCATCTTGTGCCAGTTAAGTTTTGGTTTTCAAGGACTTTATTTGATCTAAATTATTTGTACCTCTTTGTATTCATTTTTTCTTTTGCAGATTGGATAATTTCTGCTAATCTTTCTTCACATTCTGACAGTTTCTTCTGTTATAGCTATACACTGATAAACCTTCCCGTTATTTATTTTACCTATAGTATTTTTGAGTTTAAAAATTATCAATTGGATTTTTAAAACTATTTTCTATTCCTCTGATAAGAATTCCTATCTCCTTAAGACCAGCAGTTGGCATAATGGCTATGTCACTGGACTCCCATGTAGTTGACCATGGTTCGAGTCCCAGACCCAGTGGTTTAAACTCACGCTGGGCATGTGTGTGTGTGTGCCCAAGATCCCCAGAGGAGAATTGAGGAGAAGGGATGGTGGTGTGGCCATCCCCTCTTGGAGTAATTTCTCACTTTCTATCTCTCTGTCTATCTCTCTCTTTCTAGTGAGCACACACGTCCTATAGCAAAAACCTCCCCAAAGGGAAAAAAAATAGAATTCCTATCTTCTTAGTTACTAGAAGCTTATTATTCATGGAACATAGTTACAGCTGCTTTAATATCCTTGCCAGATAACTTTAACATCTGGATCATTTCAGGGTGATCTTTCACTGTGTTTCCTTTCTCTTGAGGATGTGTCACACATTTTGTAGTTCCTTTTTACCATCAAGGAATTCTAGTATGTTCTTGATTAATGTGAAAGGTCTACTGTGGAGTCTTTAGAGGCTGGTATATTCCTCCAATGAGAGTGATGTGTAGTTATATCAAATTTGATTTAGTTAGTCTCAAATTTCAAATGCTGTCTTGAGCAGCTGATCCCATCTCAGTTTAGTTATCTCCTTGCTAAGTGGGCTGCATGCTGCTTGTTCTGCCATGCAGCCACGTCTGTCTTCATCATAGAGACACAGAGTCTATAGATAGAATCTATGATTCAAATGATCTTGCTCTCTTTATTCCATAATCTCCTTCCTCACTTTCTTCACTAGTGACCCTGCCCCTAGTTTTCTGTTTCTTAGGTCAGAATGACAGTGGTTTTCTACTTCAATTAGCTGCTCTGTGCTAGAAGTCATAAGAACAGGAGCTTGTCCGTTGCCTTTCTTTCTTCCAAGTCTCAACTCTTGTTCAAAATCCCAGGTCAAGTTTGTGACGCAGTGGTAACATAACTGGAAAGGTCCCGGGTTTGCATCCAGGTTGGCTGAAATGAGGGATAGATTGGGACCTGAAGACCCTGTGGAAGGTGTCTGTCACCTTGTCTCTCTGTCTCTGTCTGTCTCTGAGAAGAAATAAACAAACCTAAAAAAATACAATTTTAGTATTTTTTGGAGAACAATTCTAGTAAAGCACAGATTTTGTTCATGGCCTTGTTTTTCCTGAAATTTTTTAATTCAAAGCCTAGGGAGAAAATGTACTAAAACAAATCACTAATACCAGCAATAGCAACAAAGACAAAAACAGAGGTATATTCTGTGGCTATTTCTGTTGACCCTGGGCAAAAGGTAACACATTTGTGGGTCACATGTGACAAAGTAAGATTCCAGAGGTCAAGGAATCTTCTTTGCATATCCGCCCAGGAACTATGAATCTTGAGTCTACCGAGGAACCCAAGGAGCAAAGGATTGCTTCTATGTCCTGTGCACTTCTTCCAGAGGAGTTGAGAAAACTAGTAGATACCAAGAGGAAGCACAAAGGACCAATTCAAAAGCACACAAAGTCACCTTTGCAGGAGTCTAGAGCTGCCTGGGAAAGATTTTGCAGTACAGAAAGTTTAGCAAGAGAAGAGAGACATTTAAGTGTTGTCAAAATGGAGTTGCACTTTCTGTGGCCCAGGCCTCAGAACCAGCATAACGTGGGGAGGGATTTGTGGCCTGGAGAAGCAGTGGGCAAGTAGGGAGATGTGAACCAAGCCTCATCTCCCTTTCCCCATAAACCAGGCTGTGTGATCTAGAAAGAAGAGAGAAGGTGAGAGAAGAGGAATTGACCCTGATTACCATGGAAAGACTCTAAAGAATTCTGGAGACCCATCTGCTTTGTCAAAAGAAACTTGGCCACTGAGAAGTAAAATAAAGTCCAAGTTTGGTTTTGTACTTGGTGAGGAGCCACTGGAGCAAGATCCAGATGAGGGATCTGCAGAAATCCTCGTCTCCTCAACCTTTCCTCAGTTGATGCCCAAAGTCCTGACTCATCTATCCCAATGGAGGTGTCTGATTCATAGAAAATTCTTTTATTTTATGGTTCATAGACCTTTCAGGTTATGTGAGAAGACCATTTTTTAGTAATCAGGGAGGACCAGCCTCATTTGTGACATGTTCTCTCATAAAAGTCTAACTGACACTTGTAAACAAAGTTATGATCAGTATCTCACGTGGGTCTTTGTGATGGCTGCAGGAGAAGTCAGATTTGTAGTAAAATTTATGTTTGAAGTAATGATATCTGGATTTGCTATCATGGAAATATTAAAATGAAGTCCTTTCCCTCTTGCCTCTGCCTGCCAAGCTTTTACATCCCTCATTAGCTATTTTAAACTCTTTCTTTCTGCAAAGGGGACACTGTAATGGTTATTTTTCTCCCCAGTTTTCCAACCCTCCCTTCTTGCCCCTTCCCAGGCGGGGGAGGTTTCACCTTCATTTAGTTGGTGAAGCCCTGCAGCGAGGTAGTTATTGAGGGTGGTTATGATTTCATCGATAGAAAACGTTGGTGGCAGGAACAACAGAGTTGACTTCTTCTTTTTATTTATTTATTTTTTTTGAGAGATTGTTTTTTGCTACAGTGTGCGTGCGATCGCCAGAAAGACAGAGAGACAGGGAGAAATAACCCCCCAGGGTGGATGGCCATGCCACAATTCCTTCTCCTCCATTCTCCTCTTGGGATCTTGGGCACACACGCACATGCACCTGGCATGAATTTAAACCACTGGATCCAGGACTCGAACCTCAGTCAACTACATGGGAGTCCAGTGACAGTCATTATATCTACTGCTGGTCCCACAGGGTTGACTTCTTAAGCTCCTGGATTGATGTTAAGTTCCTGATAAGAGCAAGTTAGTACAAAAACAAATGAACAAGGGAACCAGCAGTTAATGTAATGGCTATGTCGCTGGACTCCCACGTAGTCGACCGCGGTTCACGTCCCGGACCTGGTGGCTTAAAACTCACGCCGGGCGTGTGTGCGTGCGTGCCCAAGATCCCAAGAGGAGAATGGAGGAGAAGGGATTGCGGCGTGACCATCCCCCCTGGGGGGTGATTTCTCGCTTTCTGTCTCTATGTCTCTCTCTGTCTGTCTGGCGAGCGCACGCACCCTACAGTGAAAATCTCTCCAAAAAAAAAAACCAAAAAAAAACAAACAAAAAAAACAAATGAACAAACAAGCAGAAGAAAGCAAAACTTCTGCATCAGCTTTCTTTGGCAGATTGTAAACTGGTTTTAGTCCGATTTTATCTTTCCTGGAGAAAAGCATGGAAAAGTCAAATAGATCTTGCAATTCTAGCTTCTCTCACATCTGCTGGGTGGTAGTGCATGTATCAATAAATGTCACCTCTAGCCTGCCTGCCCTGGTTGCCAGCATCCTGCAGTTCTTAAAGAGCTTAGTGTCTAGACTATGACCCTGTGATGTTACGGAGTGACACTTGTGGGCTAACATTTATTTATTTAAAATATTTTTCTAGAGAAGTTTCAGGGTCACAGCAAAATCAAGAGAAAGTTACACAGAGTTCCCTATAATTTCTACACCTCCAGATTATGTGCTCCCCCACTATCAGCATTTCTGATACCAGAGTGGCATATCATTGCAACTGATGAACCTACATTGATGTATCGGTATCATGTAAAGTCCAGAGTTTATGTTGGGGTTCACTCGGCATTTGCACATTTTATAGTTTAGAAAAAATATTTAATGGCATATGCCCATCATTATATTATCTCATGCAATATTTACACTGCGTTAAAAATCCTCTGTGCTGGAACCAGCAGATGGTACAATAGTTACTTTCCTGGATTCCCACATGGCCGACTATAGTTCAAGTCCCAGATTTGGAGGCTTGAAACTCACACTCGGTGCATGTGTGTGTGTGCCCAAAATCCCGAGAGGAGAACGGAGGAGAAGGGACTGTGGCATGGCTATCCTTCCTGAGGGGTGATTTCTCTCTTTTTTGTCTCTCTGGCAAGGGCACATGCCCCATAGCAAAAATATTTCTCTAAAAAAAAAAATCCTCTGTGCTCCATCTATTTATCCCTTTCTGCTTTTCCCCACCTTTAATAATCCCTGGAAAATGTTGATTTTTGTTTTGTTTTGTTTTGTTTGTTTTTGGACTGTTTCCATAGTTACACCTTTCCCAGAAAGTTGTATAGTTGAATCATACATAACTAGCCTCTTTAGATTGGCTTATTTCACTTGGTAATATGTACTTAAGTTTAATTCATACATTTTCATGGCTTGTTAGATCTTTTATTTTTAGTGGTATAAATATTTTATTGGACCATAGTTTGTTTGACCATTCACCTACTAAAGGACGTCTTGGTTGCACTCACGTTTTGGCAACTCTGAATAAAATTCTCATAAACATCCATGCATGGGTTTTTGTGTGGAAATAAAATTTCACCTCCCTAAGGTGAATATAATAGAGTATGATTGTTGGATTGTATAGGGAAAGTAGGTTTAGTTTGCTAAACCACTAAACCGTCTTCCAAAATGGCCGGACCATTTTGTGTTCCCACTAGCAATGAAGATGAGTTCTGATTGCTCTACATTCTCACCAGCACCTGGTATTTTCACTGTTCTGGATTTTGGCCAATGTGAATGGTAAACGTAAAATTATTATTTTAATTTGTATTTTTCTGATGATATATGATGTAGAGCATCTTTCATATGCTTATTTGCCATCTGTGTGTCTTCTTTGTCAGATATATTTCATTAATATAATCAAACGAATATATATTTTATAACAATCTATGTTTTTCATTTGGTAAAGAAGGATTTTTTGTTTTCAGAGAGATTTTAGCTATAGGGCATATGAGCTTGCCAGAGAGACAGAGAGACAGAAAGCGAGAAATCACTCCCCAGGGGAATGGCCACACCGCTATTCCTTCTCCTCCATTCTCCTCTAGGGATCTTGGGTACTCATACACACATAACCAGTATGAGTTTTAAGCCACTGGTTCTAGGACTAGAACTCTGGTCAACTACGTGGGAGTCCAGTGACATAACCATTACACTGTCTGCTGTCCCAAGAAGTATTTTTTCAGCGGTAACGAAAATGATATTGCGTTTTTAGTTTCAAATTCCACTTAGGCTTTTCTATATTAACCTGATATCCTGTAAATTTATATATAAGCCTATATAAGTGTATATATAAAATAAATGATATGTACATAAGCATACATAATTGAATACATAGTCATTATTATTTTTAAACCAAGTGTTATATGTTAAATCAATGAAGAATAAGAAAAATAAGTTTTTATTTTACCTTCATTTATTCCTTCTTTTTTTTGTTATGAATATCGGAATTTCAGACCTATATTAGTTTCCTTCTTCCTAGAGGATTTAATATTTCTCACAAAGCAGGTCTAAAGAAAACAAATTCCCTCAATCTTTGTGTAAGAAAGATTTCATTTCTCCTATACTTTTGAAGAATAACTTTGAAAGGCACAGAATTTTAGGCACAGAATTTTGGTAGTGTTTTCTTTCTCTCTCTCCTTTAAAAATTTCACGTCACTCTCTTCTTGCTTGCATGGTTTTTGAGGGGAAATTGATGTATTTCTTTTCTTTATTTTTCTGTTAGTAAGATAAGGTATTTTTCCTCTGATTTCTTGCAGAGCTTTTTCTTTATTTTTCATTTTCTGCAATTTGAAGATAATACACCTAAGTGTGTAGTTTTTTTTTTTTTTAATACTAAAAAATTTTATGTGTGGCGTTTATCCTGTGTGGTGTTCTCCAAGCTTCCTGTATCTAGGTTTTGGTGTTTGACATTAAACTGGGAGAAATTCCATAATTTTTTCAAATATTTCTTCCACTTTTTTTTTTCTCACCTTGTTCTCCTTGTACTCCCACGCATGCATGCTACTCTTTGCAGTTGTTCCAGAGTCGGGATATTCTGTTCTGCTTTTTTTTTTTTTTTTTTTTTTGAACTTTTGTTGTCTTTGCTTCTCTGTTTCAGAGGTTTCTATTGATATATTTTCCAGCTCAGAGATTCTTTTCTCAGCTACGCCAGTGTTCTAAGGCCATTGAAGGTATTCTTCACTTCTGTTTCAGTTTTCAATTTCTAGTATTTCTTTTTGGTTTCTTTCTAAGGTTTTCATTTCTCCCCTTACATTGCCCAACTGTTCTTCAATGCCATCTGCTTTATTCGTTAGTGACATTAGCCTATTAATGTTTGAAATTTCAACATTCATGCCATGTCTAGTTGTGATGCTTGCACTGTATCTTCAAACTGAGTATTTTGTTTTTAGTATACTTTATAATAATTATTTTTTTAGATAGCCAAATGAAGTACTCTAAATAGGCCTCTAGTGGTGTAGGTGGAGGGAAGCATGCTACATCCCTATAATTGGGGCTTTGTCTTTTAGTGAGGCTATGTCTCTGGGTGGTGAATTTCTCCAGTTCTCCTCAATCTCTCTCTACCCTAAACACACCTTAGTTAGGATAGGCTGACTAGTATAGGCTGGAGTTGGGCATTTCCCTTCCTCCAGGTCAGTCAGGCTCTGATAAAACCCTAACAAGTTAGGCTCTGGTTAGATAGTGTCTACTGTGGAAAACCTTGTTATATACAGAGTGTTCTGATATATTTCAAAATGTATTTTTTTTTTAAATTATGTGCTCTGTATTCCTACCACTACAAAAAGTAATAAAAATACAGATCAAGAAGGCATACAATTTTCTTTGTCTATCTCTACTAGTTGACAGGACTTGACACTGAGAGTTATTTGAAGCTGACACATGATCTCACTGTCTGCTTCAACATAATTTAACCTCTAAGGTTATAAAGCCAGACTTGTTCATGATATGCTCTCGTGGACAGAGAGACAGAAAGACTATGTAACTGCATCTGCTGCAGTTCCAGACCACAACCTCCAAACCTGGACTCTTTCTGCCTAAGCTGCTCTCACAAAGGGCAGGCCAACATTCTGAGGTCAAACGGTGAAATACATTCTCCCCAGGAGCTACTAGGTTGGTGCAAATTCTTATATGAGTAATCACCTGTTGAGGCTCTTAGTCTCCCTGCCCTTGTTGGCCCAGACGGTAAGATCCGAGAGGGCACGTGAGTGACAGCATGTAGGGAGTGGTGTGAGGGCGAAGAACAGCAGCTGTTGTGTGCAGGGGCTTCCTGCTTTTGTAAACCTTCCTCCTTGTAATTCTTCCCCTGCATTCCCTCTTCAGTAACTCATTCTCCACATCATTTTCATGAGGATCCCAGGAAGAAGTCCCTGTGTCTCTTAATTCATGATTTTACTTCATCCTCATGAATCTTTTGGCCCAGTTCCTTTTTGGTGTTTCTATGGAGCCCACCTAATTCCAGTGCTCTGTCTGGGCCCCAGATCCTAACATGGAAAGATGACGAGTCTGCAAGGACAGCTTTGAGGCAGAGCCCCACACTGCTGATTCTGCACAGAGGCCTTGTTTTCAGTGCAGGATTGATATCAGAGGTCTTTCTTTGATTTTTATTAGCCCTTACTTTTCTTTCTTTCCTTTTCCTTTTTTCTGTTTTTTTTTTTTTCCTTAAAATAAAAATATTTTCTGGTTTTATGTCCCGTGCAATCCAGGACAGAAACTGCCTGTCATAACCTGCTGTGAGGCTCAGGGCAACCTGATGATCCCTGTGAGATGCAAGCATCTGCTAGACCTTCGATAGTCCACTATTTCCCTTTGCCAGCGCTCCAGGAATAATTAATGCTGCTGCTGTGTGCTCCCTAAGGCATCAGGAGCCTCTTAGGAAGGCCTGGCCCGAGAAGCTCCCTGCATATGTGCTGGCAGCTTCAGAGGTCAGACTTGGGGCAGCTCCTGTGGGCCAGGAGGTAGGAATGTTCTGTCTGGAGCCACTCAGCAGAGCAGTCAGCCAGCGAAGGCACTAGAGTAAAGGGAGGTAACGCTCATGACTTTCCACAGTCCTGTTTTGCATACAGACTTTCTACATGAAGATGGAACAAAATGTATGGAAATACAATTTTCCCTGAAAGGAACTTACTGTGATTGTGAGGGCACCACAAATGTCAAAAGATAAAGAAATTATAGAAAATAGCTCACAGGTGAAAATCAGTTTTATTTAGGAAGATTTTTAAGTGTCTATATTTCCCCAGTTGGAAGTACAAGGGCTCTTTGGAAATCTCATGGAAGATGTGTATATACATATATATATATATATAACCTGACTTGCTTTACTCAGCAACAAATCTTCCATATTCACCCACTTTCTATCAAATTCCAGGGCCTTGTTGTTTTCTATGGCTGAATAGTATTTCATGGAATATATTTTAACTCTGCTCCACCTTCCAACCTTGGTCTCTAACTTTCATAACCATATCCTGTGAACAAGACAGGCCTGGCCCAGGGATTAGAGCCACCCTGCTTAGGTCCTGGCTCTCCATTTACCCTGCCCAGGTAATATGCTTCCCTGGAGAACCCCACCTCCCCAACTCTCACCTTCTCATAAGTTTCACTCATTTGCCTTCTCTATGTCACAACTGCCTCTCAGAGGTTTTCCATCCCTTGGCATAACATCAGGGCAATGTGTTATCGTCCTTTGTGGTGCTTGGATCGAGACATTCTCTTTAGCTAAGGATAGCTCATTTGTTCTTTCTTTAAACAGTCGTTTCTGGTATAATGCCCTGAGAGGGCAATGATTTGCTGAAGTGGTAGAGATTTGTCAGTGCTCTCGAATCCAGGACAAGGAGATGACTGATTGTATTCTCGGCTGATCTTAGACACCAGGCCTGGGGCCACTGGTTTTGCCTCGTTTATTATCATTTATTAATGAGGCCAACCAGACATTTCCAATTGTGATTTCCAATTTAAATATGCAGCTGAGCCAAGAGAATTTCCTTTGTCAAGGTTCATTTTTAAAACGATAGGTTTAAAAAAATGATTTTTAAAGGTACAGAAATTATTTTCTTCTTTATTTTATTTTAATTTACATTTAATTACATTTATCTTTATGGTGTACAACATTACTTTCTCCAGCACGAATACCATGCATATCAGTCAAAATAAAGACATTTCTATATACATTATCATCAGCAAATAGTTTTTTTTTTGGAGAGGTTTTTGTTACAAGGTGTGAGTGCTTGCCAGAAAGACAGAGAGAGAGAGACAGAGAGACCGAAAGCGAGAAATCATCCCCTGGGGGGGGGATGGCCATGCTGCGATCCTTTTTTCTCCATTCTCCTCTTGGGATCTTGGACATGCACACACACGCCCAGCATGAGTTTAAGTTGCTGGGTCTGGGACTTGAACTGCTGTCGACTACATGGGAGTCCAGTGACATAGCCATTATGCCAACTGCTGGTCCCAGTTTTTCATTTTTTTGTTGATTAATTGTACTTTTTTTTCTTCCCCCGTTTCTCTCCTTCCCTTTATTACCCATCCTAGTATTACCCTACCCTTACTTTCTCTAGTATCTACAATTGTCCTCCCTGCTTCTATACCCTCCAAACTTTCAGTTTCTGCTATAGAGCACAATCAATAAACACTGAGTGGGGACATACAAAGTCTTTCTTTCATAGTCCGGCTTGCTTCGCTTAGCATTAAGTCTTCCAAATTTGTCCACTTTGTAGCAAATGTCAGGGTCTCATTTTTTTTTTTTATGGCTGAGTAGTATTCCATAGGCTACATATGCTACATTTTTTTTTTCAATCGAATCATCTGTTTTTGGACACTTGTGTTGATTCCATGTCCTAGTGATTGTAAATAATACTGCAATAAACATGGATGTACAAGCATTTTTTCTGACTGAGAGGTTTGGGTAAATACCTAAGAGTGGAATTACTGAGTAGTACAGTAGTTCTATTTGTAGGTTTCGGAGGAATCTCTGTATCATTCTCCAAAGTGGTTGTACTAAATTTGAATTTCCACCGACAGTAGGAGAGTTTTCTTTTCACCACAGCCTCACCAGCACTTATCATCATTTATTTTTTTTTAATGTTAGCCATTCTGACTGTTAAGTGCTATCTCATTGTGGTTTTCCCTTATGATAAGAGATGTAGAACCCCTTTTTAATCTGCTTTTGGGCTATTTGTATGTCTTCTTTGGAGAATTGTCTGTTCAGTTCATTTTCCAATCTTTTAACTGGATTGATTAGCTTTTTGTGCATAAGCTGTATATTCTGGTCCCTTGTTTGAGGTATAGTTTGCAAATATATTTCCCCACTCTGAGAGTTGTCTTCTCACTCTACTTATTTCCTTTTGCTGTGCAGAAGCTTCTCAGCCTAATATAGTCTCATTTGTCTATTTTTGGTACTATTGCCCATTATTATTATTTTTTTTAATAAACCTTTTTCCATTTACTTATACCTGAGAAAGTATAAATGACTAAAAGTGAATGCAAGAGAAAGGAGGTAGAAATTTTCCATTATCTAGAGCTTTAGTTTCTCAGTGTCCTCAGGTGTCCTTCTTTTTGAAGGTGGTAAGGAGAAGATTTTGAAGTTAGGCAGTGGGGATAACCAGCTTAGCTGGAAGAAAGTCATAATCATGTTTACAGAGCATGGCCTACATTGTTCCATGGCACCTCCTGGGATCTACTGATATTCAGCAAGGATTCCTTAGAGGGCAATGTGATGTTAAGGTCAGATGAGTAGTTAAATACATACAGATTCTTGGACCTTGGCCCCCTAAGTTGGAATCTTGCGAGTAATGTGGCGCCCAGAAGTTTATGTCTTAATAAGAGCCAGAGATTATTCTGATGATCAGTTGGTTTCAGGAGCCAGTAGATTAGACAAGCTGTCCCCAAATATAGGTCCATGGCCAATCATTTCAAAATCAGTAGGGCCACTGTTAAGACACTTGTTTCTGGGCTTTCACTCTATGATCTGATTGATTAGTCTGGTAGTGTACCAAAACTCCTGGGATAGAAGGGATGGAGAGTTAGAAGCCTGAAGCCCACCAGGGGGTTGCTCCAGTAAGAAGGAATGGCCTGTGCTAAGGCAGATGAAGAGCTCAGGATGGGCAGAGGTTTAGGGGAGCTGACCACAGACATCTGTAGGACTTGGTGGCCTGAGCCATGAGGGGCTCAGAGTCTTTGAAGTTCTCAGCCTGAGTGAATAGTAACAAACATAAGGCAGGCATGAGAAAGAGAGCTTTGCATGAGGAAATTACTGGTATTGCATATATTGCATTTGAGGTGACAATGAGTTATCAATCTAGAATCTCTAGAGCTACCTGCCTGTTGGGGACACTAAGTCCATTGGCATGGATGACTTTCATCACTGATGGTAACTTACACCATCCATGAAATGAACTTGGTAAGAGACAGAACCAATGGAGAAAGATGAATCCTTACAAAAGCTTTCAGCACTAATTTTAAGTACTTCTAAAAGAGTAGCTTCACGTTCTGGCTACATGGAAGTCTGGGGAGAAGTTCTAGCTCTGTTGGGTGATGGCTTGCTATGTCTTTAACCTGGGGCTCCTCTTAGATAACTTACAAGGGAAAGCTCCCTTCAGTTGATCTTCCACTGAAAGCCCTTTATATACTCTCTGTGACCCTGGGACCCAAGGATAGGTCTGAATTCCCCTGAGCTCAGTTCTAAATTAATTAGGTATGGCGGCACAACAGTAGCACAATGTTCCATGATGCTGAGGCCACGTGAAGGTCTGAAGTTTGCATCTTGAGGTCTCCCTGTACATACTGTGCACATGTGTGCATGCCTGTGATCTAGGCCTGGCAGAGACTAATGGTGGATCAGAGCATGTAGACTCTGTTGGAGGTGACTCTCTCTTTGCCTGTCTCCTTCTTTTATGGAATAAATAAATAAAATTAATAAGAAATATAAGTCAACTGGGTTGAGACACAAACTTTTGTATATATGTTAACATAGGAGATACACCAATAGGATGTGACTTGACAGTGGATACACCATTATCTTTTCTAAAAAATAGTTAACTTTATTTATTATTATTTTAAAATTTGCTATAGGGCACATGTACTCACCAGAGAGAGACAGAGTGACAGAGAGTGAGAGAGAGAGAAAGCAAGCCGCCAGGTTTTGGACTTGAACCATAGTTGGCCATGTGGGAGTCTAGTGTCTTAACCACCACACCACCTGCTGACCCTGGTCTTTTAAGATTTTTACCTGAAGGTCAAGTCATATTGATGCCCTCTTTTTCCTCTTCCCCACAAATCTGAAAAATGAGAGCTGGCTTCTCAATGTTTTTCTGATTCTATTTTCCCTTCTACCACCCAAAGAGCAATGAAGCTAGATTAGCAACTAATGATGGCAAAACACAGCAAAGGCTGGGAAAAAGAGAAGAATAGAGAAACAGCCAGAGCTAAGGGCCTGCTGGGAGGTGAAAGGCCTTTAGAGGAAATAGCCCTGGTGCTTATGTGGAGGGGATAGGGCCACATGGCTGTACTGGGCCCTGAGCTTGCAGATGCCTAGACTAGAACACAGCAGCCCTTTCCCAAATCTCAGCCCTCTGGCCCCTGCATGCTTGCCTTACATTGAGTGATCCTAGTGGAACAGATCATCTGCAATTCTGGAATCCATGTGTTTGCTGAAATAGGCTGCTGGGCTTGCCGACACTGGGCTGTAGCCCTCTAGCATTCCTAACCTTCTGGTTCTTATAGATTCCAATTTAATAGCTCAGCACTGTGGACCTTGCCAGAAACTCACACCACATCCTTAGCTTCTCCTTATTACTTTTAAACACAATTTTGTTGCAATTTCTAGTTTACATTGAATAGCTGTATAACTTTGTAGGGCATTTTGTGGTTTTGCAAAACATGCATATAGTATGTAATGATGAAGTCAGGGAAATATATACATCTGCCATCTCTAGCACTTAACATTACTTTGTGCTGTGCACATTCAAAATCTGCTCTTCTGTTTTTTTGAGATACATATTGAATTAGTGGAAGCTAAATGATTCTATGGCATAGAAATAGAGAGTATAATGGGTACCATAAGATGGAAACGAGAGAGTGGTGAGGGGTTGGGAAGTGGGTTAATAGATACAAGAATGCATGTATTAATGGAATGGGGTAAAGGACACTGTAGCTTCTCCATCTTGACTCCACCCCTGTACCTGTTCTCTGGCATCTCTGAAGGACAGGTAATAGAAATGCCTAGATATCTCAATTTACCAGGTAAGACTGCTGTTCAAAAATTCTTTTTTCCTGATGGTGGGAAAAAAGATGGCAGCGTGCTCAGATAGCATGGAAACCAGGTCCCAAGCCATTTAAATGCCATCTGCAATTTCCATTACTCTTGTTTAGTTTTTATCTGAGGCTATTTAGCTCCTGTTTTTCCCTTTGGGCAAGGGATTTTAAATTAACATTTGTATTTAGCTCTAAAACTTTTCTTTCCCCTCTCAACTTCCTACACACTGAGGAAGATTGTGCTGCAGACTTGAAGACATTTGCGAGATAGAAGAGACAGGCACGCAGCCCAACATCCCCGTCTTACAGCCTTTTACAGGCGGAGCCCACAGTTGGCAAGAAAGACTTTGCCTGTTCTCATACAGCCCTTGCTCTGAACTGGGCTTGCTGGGAGGCTGAGATAGGGGAGGAGCGAGGCTCAGTTGAGTCTTTTTCCAACTCACACTTTATTTTCTCATCTTCCTTGTTCATTGATCAAAGAGTGAGAATTAGAAAGGTAAATGTATGAAAATAAGGTTGGACTGAAAAGACATTGGGGAAAATCATCCTCCAACCCATTAAAAAATTTCCCTAAGAGACAGGTGGTGGTGCTATGGTAACACAACTAGGCCCACATGGGGAAGAACGTGTGTTTGCCTCCTGGGGCCCCCTGAGCACTCCTGGCGTGTATGACCCACCTTGGGGCTATCTGGTTTGCAGGGGCCGTTATTGTCTCTGTCCACCTCTTTCTTCCTATTGTACTACTTGAAGTACATGAATGGGCAGAATGGCTAAATAAAGACAATCTTGCAGGAAAATTCAGCTTCTTCACTGGCATTTTTAGCTGGTCTCTGATTGTAGCTCCCCTCCCAAGGCTCCAGGTAGATTCAAGTAGGGCAAAGAGGCCACCCACCCTATACATGATGGATATACTGCTACAGTTGTGATCCAGCTGCATGAGGGCAGAATTCCAGTAATTGCTGAGACAAGTGAGAAAGAAACCTGATCACAATTAAGATATCTCTGATACATAATTGTTTTTTTAATCTTAGACGTTCTGACTGGGGTTAGGTGATTGTATACAATGCGTGTTTTGTTTATTCAATTACCATGTCTATCATGATATGCCAGTTTTCTGGTTTTGGAAAAGTCACAAAGGAGCCAAAAATGAAAGATACTAAAAATCTTGCCCTACAAACTCTAGTGGTCTTATCTTTTTGATGGACCAGTTCCAGCACATACAACTTTTTAGCACTTACAAAGTTCTAGTTACTACACTGTAGACTAGTCGTCTGTGATGACACTGTAAGTATAAACATTTCAAGGCTTTTTCCATGACTATTAGTGAGAAAGGCCTATAAATAGAAACACAACAGAACTAGTAAAGCTTTGGTGGGCTCCAAAGGAGCATGTCTAGGCTATCTGCCTATTAATGAGCGTTGCTACCAGGTCTAAGCCCATCACCACTGAGCAGACTGATTATATTTTCCTAACAGCAATTCGCAGACTCCACAATTAGAGCCATGAGGCTCAGATAAGCCACAGCGTTACTTCCTGCCGTGTCTGGATTAGAGAACTGCAATTGGAAAGAATAAAATTTGTTTAAATAAATGGTGAAACCAAAGTAACTCCATCTTAAAGCTAATCTGCCATCTTGACTGTCCTGACTCCTTAGCTGCCCTCTCAAGGCTGGAATATAACCTAAGTTGTTACAATAAACATGCCTATTATCCTTATCCAGGGAGCAGAGGGTCCGTGATCATCATTAAGATATGGTATTGCCACATCTAAATGATCCATCAAAGGCCTTCCTGCAAATATTCCCCTTTACAGCCCCCACCCCATAGAAACCATATAAGCATATGCACTGGGATAAAGGGTACATAGAACACTATGGAATATTTAAATAATAAAACTTTCTGATGATTTCTGTAAGTTTAAAGCATTTATATTTTTGATTTGGAACATTCTGTGTCTTAGTCTGCTATTGTATTACTAACGGAAATACCTGACACTGAGTGTTTTATGAAAAATAGAGATTTATTTGGCTTATGATTCTGGTGACTGGAAATCCCAAAACATGGCCACATCACAACATAACCAACAGAAGCAAAGATGATGGCAGGTGCATGCAAAAAGAGAGACCTAAGGGCAGCCATGTTCCTTTTATAATAACCGGCTCTTGTGGGAATGAATCTTCTCATTAGAGCCTTTGGGTGTCAGGAAAGTCTTGAATAATTTTTACATAGAAAAACATAGAAAAATATGTCATGACTTTTCCAAAGATGTAATATAACTCACTCCTCTCACAAGATACCATCAGTCATTCATGAGCATGATGTTGCTATGATCCAAATACCCATCTGTAGGCCTTATTTCTTAAAGGTCTCACTCTCTCCCAATGCCATCGACTGGGGAATGAATTACAAAACAGGAAACTTTGGGGGACAAATTATTATCTAAACCATAGCACCCTGTTTTCAACTTTAAATAGAAATATTAGATTGGGAAAAAGGAGCATTATATTCGACCAAAGAAGTCAAAGAAGAATAAAGGATAACACAAAGAACTAAAAATTGAAAAAGAAATATATATCAAACAGAGGTGTATAAAGTAGAAAGCAAAGAAAGAATAGGGAAGATAATCAACCCCTCTGAAAATATTAATAAAATAGATAAATAATAGACAGATTTGGTCAGTTAAAATATATGGGAACCTAATCACAGATACTATATTTTAGATTATACTTTAATTAAAAATAGCATATTAAAAAAATGCTCTTACTCAAAGGACACTCACATTGGCTACAAACTCCTGGATGATAGGAGGGGACTATGTACATTCCCATTCATATGGGAGGGCAAAGGTTGGGGTATAGCCCATAAGAGCTGAGTGGGTTGGGCCTGAGAACTCTCAAAGGTAACTAATTGAAAATTCCTTCCAAGACAAGGGCCCAAAGCAAAGAGAAACTGCTGGTGTAAAATTAAGACACAATAAAACATTAAGAAGTCTTTCTTCCAGAATAGGACAGAGAGGCAGTTGAGACTGAACTGAGGCATGCTGAAGGTGATGACCTTGGAACATGGACCTCCTCTGTCTCATCTTTGATCCCTTTTCTCTCCTAAAGGATATGGAAGGATTTTGCTGATATTCCATTATTGGACTTTAGGTAGACTGGACCCTCACCTTTGACCCTCTCCCTGAGGTTTCAGGTTTATATCACAGGAAGGAAGATAGAAGATTGTCAACACACCAGGACAGATTTTTGTCATGAGCTATTGCCCATCTCTCAAGTACACCTAGATCCTGCGAAGTACTTACTCATCATCATTTGAGCACTGAACTCATTCCTTCTCCCTCTTCATTTGTTGTTTTGCCTTAAAATCATCCTGAAATCTATATGACCTCGACATGCACTATTTAAGGTAACTTGGGTGCTGTGTCGGGCAATCATCCTCGTTTTGGTCTGAAATAACTCTTTGGCTTTATTTTGCCTCAGTCTCCCCTTAGAGGCTGTCCTAGGAACACAGTTTACATGCAGCAGAACAGTTCTTGCTGCCAAAAGAGGGCCTCTATAGAGGTGGATGGAGAGGACAAAGCCAGGACATCTCAGGAGGAAAGGCACATTGGTCAGCATACGAGACCCATTGGATAGGAGGCCTAGAGCCACAAGGCAGGGAGACCTTCTGTCCCCTAAACAGTAAGAAAACATTACCCCACTCAAAGGAGCAACAGAAAAGGACAAAGGTGAAATCCAGTATCAATTGTTTATTGGTACAAAGAGGAATCCGGAGGAGATGGTAGCTCTTAGGAACTGTGTATATTTACTAGACAGATGTGCTCAGAAATTGGGGAAAACTATAATCCAATATTTCAAAATGAGCTAAAATAAATGAGGAGAATAATATGAAGAGTCTTCAGAAAGTTTATGTAGAATATGTATTCTGAAAGAAAAACTATACATGGATTTCAAAAATTTTTTGCATCCCAATAATCTTGTGCTTTAAATCCATTTATCCACAAACTTTCTGAAGCTCCCTCATAGAAGATGCCAAAGAACAACAGAAATTTTTTCTCAGTTAGAGAACTGAGAAATAAGGCATTAGAATTCAGGAATAAATAAGTGAAAAAAAGAAAATAATAGTTTCCAGTGGGATGGCTAAACTGGAAGGTCAGTGAATGACAATGACAGACGTGTGAGGGGAGGGGTCACTTCACTGACTGTTCCCTCTGTCTGGCTCTCAGAAAAAATGCTCTCTAGCAGTGTGGGGGAGGATCCCGAAAGCTCTAGTATTCAATGACAGGTGTCCAGTTTGAATGACAAAGTACTGCACCAATCAGATTCTGAGGAGGGCTCCTAACCAGTATCCAGCCCCTCAGGTTTAGGATCTGGCTGGTAAGGGAGTCCCTGTAGTTTGAGTTGATTCATTTTACTCTTCTCTTGCAAAGGAAGTAAAGCTTCATAAGATTATTTTTGTAGAAGCCATCAGAGCAGAGCCCAAGGGTGGACTGTTGGGGACTGCCATCTTCTGGGATCTGCTCTACTATCCACTCACTCATGTTCACGGGTCACAGCTGTGACTTCAAAGGCAAAAATCTCCAGCCAAAGGAAATTGCCTCATCAAAAGTGAAGTCCCAACCAGGTGGCTGTAGTAGAGACTTGCTGATATAGGACCCAAACCTCCCTGGCTTAGCTTGGAGACAACAGAACGGCTATCTGGCTTTGGGGCACTCACCTGGTGTTAACACTCAAATGCAACCACATTGTGGGGAGCTCCTCTCTCTCTAGTTCCTGCCATCTTTAGTGACTGTTGTAACTCCCATGACCACTTCCCCAAAATGTCTTCGTGTGACTCTCCGTCTCACAGTCTGTGATCACAGGTTAGTAAGGAACATTTTCTTGGTCTGGTGGGGATCCTCTGAGGCTTCAGATGTAGTTTCAGCTTGATCACCCCTCATACTATTGAATGAAGAGGCTTGGGAAGGCTCAGACACACATTTGCCTAGGATTCTCAGCCCAACAGTGGCCAGGGCAGGACTAGAAGCCAACCTTCCTCATTCCTGTGTAGTTTCCACTCTAGTGTATGCCTTCTTGAAGTAATGCATTCTTCGGTTAGCAAGCTTTCCTTCTATATGAGGGAGCATCAAAAATTTACCCAAGGAGACCGCAGGTGGCGCAGTAGTTAAGGTGCTGGACTCCCAGAGTTGACTACTGTGCAAGTCCTGAGCCAGGTGGCTTAAAACTCATGCCAGGTATGTGAGTATGCATGCATGCCCCAAGTCCTGAGAGGATAACGGAGACTGAATTGCTGTGAGGCCAACCTCCTGGGGGTGATTTCTCACTTTCTCTCTCTCTCTCTGCCTCTCTGTGTGTCTCTTGTGAGTGCACATGCCCTATAGCAGAAATCTCGATTAAAAAAAAAATACACATTTTCCACTAACTTTTGAAGCCCCTTCTATTTTCTCCTCTTACACACCTGGATGCTTCTTTCTTGAACCCTAGAAATCATTTTCATGAGGAATATTTCAATACTGGCTTCCTCTTACATTTACGCATTGTTCATGAACATTCTGCTATTCCTGGTCTTTCCTAAGTGTCCTACAATTTGCCTTCTGGAAATTCTTTGTTGACTGTTAAAAAAGAAATAACTCACAACCAGATATATGCACTGTGATTCTTCTTGCTGTTGGGAAATCAGAATGCCATCCGAGAATTCCACTAAGTGGTTCGAGTTTATTGTTACGATTGTCTCAGGATAGGAGCAGGATGGCTTTTACAGTACAAGAATGAGGAAGCACTAATTAATTCTTTAGGTGACACTGAACATCACTGAGATTTATCTTCTTAAAGCTGCACATTCACTGTGATAGTATCTTCCCTTCTTTAGAAATGAAGTGCTACCATTTGTCCTAATAATATATCGCATGAAGGAAACGGAACAGTAAGAAGTGGATTCTTATTTCAATTTTTTAAAATTCTGCATGTATAGTGTATTGAAAATAATCACTTTTCCTATTTCATGCAAAATAAAGAGTATTCTTAAAATGACTTTGCAAGATGTGCTTTATTTCAAGTCAGCCCTGAATCCAAACTACACAGGATCATTTTTTTTTTTGACATATTCTAGCCCATTCAGTGATTCTTCTCGGAAACTGTATTTTAATATGGAATGAAAACTACATTTCACTCATAAATTTTTCATGCTACATTGTTATGTCATGAAGAGGTTGTATTACCAATAATAATAATTTAAGAAAAGGCCATTTTTATTTCCCCAAGCTCAATATACATATTTCTTTCATAATTATGAACTTAAAAAACCCGTCTCAGATGTAAAAATGTGAATTGGAATATGTAAACTCTGATATACCTGAAAAACAGGAAGGAAAATGTCACATACTGGAAAAACCATTGCCTGAAATCATCGAAATGGGAGAAAGCCTGTTGGGGAATGGGGAGAGGAAGAAGACGGTCATGACCTCAGTTATTAAAGAGCTACAAAGTCAAAGTGTTCCATATCCAACTAGGTTGGCTTTTACCTTTCTGTCTCTTCTTTGCTTTCTGTGAGGAGCGCTAACTCTAAAGCAGAGTGGTCGCCATCATTGAAGAGAGTCACTGTTGAACTTCCACCAAGCAGGTGCCCACCTATTTGTTTTGCTGCTTTTTAAATTTTTTTCCTGAGAAGTCACTGGTGTTAAATGGAAAGATTTCTTATTAATCTTCAGTTAAGATAAGGCAGTAAGAGTATTACTAATGTTACTTTTTGCTTAGAATGAGGCTTATCCTCCCACTGGCATCTTCACGGAGCATTGGTTCCTTCTCTCTGTTCTCCCTAGAAACACGTTTAGGAGTTTCCAGCCTCCTATTGCTGTTGCATAATTCGATGTGCTGAAGACTCAGCTAGTCTCATCACTGCAGCTTCCCCAGCGGTGATAGAGAGCTGTATAGTGCATTATAGCATCTCCCCAGGAAAGGTCCCGCCAGAGAAAAACATGGGGTGTCTTTCCTTCTTCTCTTCTGTTTCTCTGAGGGAATGGGCTCATAAGTGATTCCTTCACATAGTCAATCAGAATGCAAGACACTGTTGACTAAAACATAAAGCAAGTAGCCCTAATGTCGGAGAAATGGAATTACAAATAACTTCTTCAACAGTGCCTTACCTTGCAAAGTAGCTTCTCCTGCAGAAGGAAGTAGCTCCTTTGGGCCACCTGTCAGAAGAGAAATCATTTCCATCGAACTAGAAATGCTTAGCTCTTAGGAGAATATTGTGCTTTTTTTAAAAAAATTCAAATGGTAACTTTATTTGCAGTCTGTGTTCCTAAGGTATCAATTTGTTTTTTCTCTAGTCCATTTGATCATTGTTTCTGGTGAACGGTACAGGAATATTAATTTGGCATAGAGATCTTCTTCTAGTTCCAATTCTCCTGTCTCTCGAACTAAAAAAATATCTGTGCACAACTTCAAAATTCGATCCACGTTTGGAAGCTCTTCAAACATGATGGAGTGAGAAATCCCACTGAAGAATTCACGAACGAATTTCCCAATCACCAGGACAACTGAAGCATATAATCCCATGATACTGAAAAACACACGAGTAGAAACTGAATACAGCAGCTGAATATGATTAATAGCATGCGTCTAAAGGAAAAAAAAATAATTTCCCCTCAAACTCCATAGAAGATAGAAGCTTATGAAAGCTTAACATAGTTCCCTTTGGTGAAAAACTTTATTCTTTTCTTAATTAAAAAAGCAAATTGAGTTCTTTATAAAAACAAATTACTTATTATAAAATTGTTACACTTACATAATGAAAGTCTTTCTTTGTCCTTGATTCCCTCCCTCTCACCCGCCTGCATTTCCCACCCTCCTCTCAGGGTTGCTCTCCATGCTTTTATACCTTCCTATCTTTCAGTTTCAGTAGAAAGAAGCATATCATGTAAGGGTCCCAGAAGGGGGAAGTTATCTGTTGATACTAATGGGTATGGTAATATCTTTGACTCGACACAGTATAGTCATGCTGGAAAAATTCATTTTGTATGCTGTAATGATATACAGTGATTGAATTTAAAAAAAAATTACATAAAAAGTAATGAAAGTCCTCTCAAAACTTACCTTGTGGTAATAACCAATGCTAACAATTTCATGTGTGAACTTCAGGTGGTTTTATTGCATATGTTAACTATATAGACTAAATAACATGTTTGGTATAAATGCAATGGCCGTTTTCTGCTGCAGGCTCTTTCCTCTTTAACAACATTGTCTTTCTCAGAGCTCCTTTGTTGTCATTGTTGTAGAGTACACGTGTGCTCACCAGGGAGGGATACCGAGGGAGAGGAGAAAGCACTGCCCTTGGAGAATGGTCATGATGCAATCGTTTCTCCTTTATTTCTCCCACATCTTAGGATTCTGAACAGGTACATGAGCCTGGCTTCTCAAGCCAAGATGTCCATGACTCGAACCACAAAATCAGCTCTGCGGGACCTGGCTGTGTTAACCACCAGGCCACAGAGCTAGACTAAGACTCATTTTTATAAATAAAATTATTATTTTATTATTAGGTCATCAGAAAAGTTATGACATATTTTTACATGCAAAAATGCATCATGACTTTTCAGATGATCCACTATAATATTATTATTTTATTATAATTATAGTATACTAAAACTCTGGGTGGAAAAAAGTTTTCTTGTAAGGTTAATTTCAGGAAATACACCATTTTATACTTGTGTCTTGTACAGAATGTGGGCAGCCTAGGATTTAAGCATCAGCGTGTGCTGAGATGGCCCAGAGGCATCCAAAGTGTGATATCTGTTTGATCCACATGTTAAGGGTTGGAAGGGAGTCTAAAGAGAAAAACAATAAACCCTCCGCTGATTTCTGAACATAAACACTAGATTGCATCAAACTGTACCGTAACAGGAGAATGTGGAGTAAAGAAGCCATATATTCCTGGGGTATGTAGGTCACAGGAGGCAATGTGATTTCTGGGATTCTGGTCCCTCATTTTTCAAATGAAAGATTAAGGATATGTTAATTTTAATACTACAACTATAAAATTAGAGAATTCTAAAAAGTTAAAGATTCCCATACTCAATTTTATATGATACAGAAATACACCTTCGTAATTATTAATTACAATGATTAGTTATTAAATGGGTCCTTACCCATAGCCAGCCAGGAACCCCAGACTGGGGGGGCTGACTTTGTCATTGAAGACCACCAGCTCCAAGGCCTGAGAGTCCTGGTTGTATATTCTATTTCCAGTCAGGTTGAGAACCCACCACTCACTGTTTGATTTACTTGTATTGTCTCTGGACAAAATGATGGTGATATTCATGAAATTATTTTCTGGAAGGTGAGAAAAATGAAATCGAGTTAGTCTGAGAATTTAAGGATTTAATGTTAAGTCCACAGGGCTCAGATGGCAAAACCTGGTCACTATCCTAGTATGTGGTTGCCAGATGAAAGAGACACACGCACACATTAGCAATGCAAGTAGAAAAGGAGGAGTGGGCCCTTGGTGTGCCCGCAGATTCCTTTATTCGGTTAAGAAGTCAATTGCTGTTGTGTATGTGGCAGCCAAACCATAGGCAGAGAGTGGAGGAACCATCATCTGAGAGCAGCTGTGCTGATAATGCCACACAACTCAGTAGACATTTAAAGAGCCAAATCACAATTTTTGGTGGAGTTGATTGATTCATTCATTTTATTAGCATTTACTGAATGTCTCCTGGGAAGAAGGCACTCTAAAATTAGGGGCTGATGGGTTACAAAAATAAGTATAACATTTTTCCTTATTGCTATGGGAAAAGACCGTGTACAGAAGCATGCTTTATCGGCACACGACAACCACCATAGCACCTACATTGACAAGGTCTTCTAGCTTGGACAGACCACTTCTGGTTGGTATGATCCATGAGAGCTTCACAGAAGAGATGATGTTGGAGCTGAATTTTGTTGCGTGAGCTTCAACAGGTGGAGGTGAGGTGGGGAGAGGGGGTCATTTTAGGAAGAACTGATGGAATAAGGCTCCACAAAACTTGGAAAACTGTATGGTCCAAGATTCCTTTTTTTTTCAAGTTTATTTTTTCCATGATAAAAGAGAGATAGAGAGATAGACACATAGCATGCCCAGTAGGATAGTTATGCCAATCACCCAAAAATCCCCTCCAGTCTTCAATCAGCCCTAGATTGTGGACAGGTGCATGCCTAGCATACACAGCGAGGTCTCCACACTTGAACCAGGAACCTTCTCATAAGGGATTGCCTTGCAGGGTATTGTGTTTTATCACTGCAACACTGTCTGGTCCTCTATGATTGCTTTTGTTGAAACATAGGGTGAATGTAAAACAATAGTAAAAGATAGGCAAACATGAAGTTTGGAGTTATAACGTATAGATCTTTCTAGAAGATTCAATCATACCAATGATATAATGCCTCTACTGAGCAACATGGTAGCAACTGTAAATTCTGTGGGGGTGGAAACATGTCTACGTTATTCCATGTTAGATTCCCAGAGTGTAGGGAGTTAGACCAGTGCCTGGCAAAAAATGTTCATTAGATGGATAGATGGAAGGATGGATAAGACTGAAGAATGTCAGGATACTGGTAAAACTAAAATCCTTTTCAAGGAAGAATGTAGACCACTCAGAACACTTAAGAGCAGCAAACTGTTGGCTCTGAAGTCTAGAAACAGTTATAAGGGGAAAAATCTGGACCTGGGAAGAGGCAGGCGAAGTTTGGATCTGGTTCTATGGCCTCTGTGGGGTCATTCAAACTCCAAGTCTCAGTTTCCTCATATGTACACTGGTGATTACCATGAGCCTGTGTCTAATAAGCCTTGTGGTAGATTAAAGACAACTCAGCAAAGCTCATCATATAAACTGTTATTCTGAGCAGTATCTAAGGATCAGGCTATGCAGTCTGTGAAAGAGACATCAAACCACTCATAGGCAGAGAGACCAGAATTATGACGGACAGAAAAGGTAGAAGAGGAACTCAATGATGCTGAAAGATTGAAGGCTATGAGGGGTGGGATGTGGGGCATAGCGAAAGGTTGACCTCAGTAAGAAGAGAGGACTCATCTTTCTTTGAGCCTGAAGGAGGAAAGGAGATGAACATGTGAGACATTTTTCCAATGATAGGAAAGATGCTGACAGAGCCACTGTTGACTGGCATAAGTTTATTGGGGTAAGTTAACAGGGAGGTGATATGCTGGGAACCACTAGCAGGAAGAGCTTTCAGAGGGACAAAATCATTTCATGGAGAATGAATGATTGTTGACAATTTGTGTTCCCAGACTAAACATTTCTAGAACTTCTCCTGATTGAAAGGGAAATACCAGATTTTGTAGTGCATCTTGCAATTACCTGGTTAAACATATTTACTACTGAAAAAGAAGAGTGTGTGGATGTGGAATTTAGCCTTGTGTGTGTCCTTTGGGGCCCTCATCATCTGCTTTGGCAGTCTCCATGTAGGGTAACTTTACTTATGCCATTATGGTTCTAGTTAAATGTGAGTTATAGTCAAATATACTATCTATATTTATTAATCCTTGGGCTTTTAGGTTATCATTTTACTGTTCTTTTTTTAAGGCATATGCACTTGCCAGAGGCAGAGAAAGAGAAATCACTACCCAGGGGGGTGGCTATGCTGCAATCCCTTCTCCTCCATTCTCCTCTTGGATTTTTTTTTTTTTGGTTCAGGGTTTTTAAATTTATTTTTATTTATTTTATTTTTCCCCAACAAGAAGTTTCAAATTCTTTCTATCTAGGTTTTTTAATTTTTAAGGTAGGGAAACATCAAATTCACCTTGAGTATTTCAGGTCTCCTGAGGAAGACACACACTTATGGGACCTTGGCAAGATCGTGCTCCTCAAGAACACGTCTTTATTATTTTCTTTTAGTTTTTGGCATAGTACACAGAGGCCAAGCTGGGCTAGGTCTCCTGACAATACTTCTGCAGGCACTGTCTCCATATAAATGCTGGAAATTTAGTGGATCGGAATCACCTGGGATGCCTGTTAGTAATGCAGATGCCTGTTCCTCATGGCAGATCCTGGCTCTGTACCAGAATTAATGAAGGTGGTGCACTAATAGTCTTTTTTTCTTTCATAATTGCCAGAGAGTGCTCCAGAGAGAAACAGAAAAAGAGGGAAAATAAAATATCCTTCACTGGTGCATGGTCACACCGCAATCCCTTCTCCAACCTATCAGAATATTGGGCACACACACACACACGCACACAGCTTCCAGTGTGTTTTTTAAACTTCTGGAACTGAAATTTGAATCACAGTCAGCCTTGTGGGAATTGGCTCTCTTATCTACTAGGTTACTTGCATACACATGTGCCCGGCATGAGTTTTAAACTGCTGGGTTCGAGACTCAAACTGAAGTTGACTATGTGGGAGTCCAGCAACATAACCATTATGCCAACTGCTGGTCTCTTGTTTTATTGTTTTTATTGTGAAGGGCCAATCATATTTAACAATGTATGAGGCAGTTTCCTGCAAAAGGTCTGCTGGCTAATAGAAACAAGTAGAGTGCTCTAAGTCACTAAATGTGGATTTGAATCAATCAGGATATATAGCAATAAAAGAGAAAATAGCTTTCAGATGAGTAAATGATTCCTTCTGGCTAGTGAAGGCAGGAAGGGGTTTTATGTTTCTTGCCACGTATGGAAATTAGATTGATAAAGGCTGAGAATGCAAACTGTTGAAATTAAATAAAAACAAATTTTTAAAAAAGTTCTAAGATGATTCTTGTTTGCTCTTACCAGATAAAAGTTGCTTTATGGGTTTTGAGTTGGAATCACTGGGTGCTTTCACATAATATGGGTAGATCTTTTCTATTGTCCTGTGCATGAAGATAGAAAAGATGTAATTAAGTTTTAGTCATGTTACTCGCCTTAATGGATTTTTTCTATTTTTGTTGCTATTTATCAAACAAATAATGACAAGAATATTCATATAATTGTATAATGTGTAGATATCATAACTTACAGGTTTCTATTTTAATCCAAATTCTCTGAAGCTGAACAAATAAACCAGATTCTGCATAGATACACATGTACACTCTGTACGCATGCTAATTAAGTTAATGGCTCAAAAATGGCTATAGGGCTTTGCCCATGTTAGTTACTTGCTTCTGAAATCAATGGGCTCTCTTTCATGCTAGGATTCTCTAACTCTTATCTAAAACATGGAACACTCTTCTATTTTTAATTTTTAAGATTAAAAAATATCTACAGTAAAGTGAACTGTCTGAATTAATTTAGTGAAGAGTAAGGAGCAAGGAAAGAACTCGTGACCTGGACCTCATGATTCTTAGCTGAGCGACCTTGAGCATGTCTACACCCAGGTTCTCATCTGGGAAATGATGGGAGCAGATTTTTAAAAAGGTGACATACGATGAGCATACATTTTTGTGAGGCATGATATGATTTTTGAGTATAAGAATACAATGTGTATTGATTAAGTCAGGATAATTAGTATATCCATCATCTTAGCCGTTTGTCATAACTTTGTGTTGCGAACCTTTCTTTCTTTCTTTTTTTTTGGGGGGGGGAGGTTTTTGCTATAGGGCTTGTGTGCTCGCCAGAAAGATAGAGAGAGACACAGAGACAGAAAGTGAGAAATCACCCCCCTCCCGGGGGGTTGACCACACTACAATCCCTTCTCCTTCATTCTCCTCTCGGGATCCTGGGCATGCACGTACACGTGTTTGGTGTGAGTTTAAGCCACCGGGTCTGGGACAACAACTGCTGGTCCCATGTGTTGGGAACCTTTAAAATCCCTTTTTAATTAACTCTGAGATGGGCATCAACTGTATTCACTGTATTGTATTTTATCTTTAGAAATTATTCCTCTCATCTATCTATGATTTTGTTTCCATTAATCAAGAGCCCTCTGTTCTCCCCACCCCATCCTTCCCAGCTTCTCATAGTCATTGTTCAACTCTCCACTTCTGTAAGGACATTTTATTTAAACCTCTACATAGGAGTGAGGACATGTGGTATATCTCTTTCTGTGCCTCTTACTTCATTGATCACAACACCCTCCAGGCTCACCCATTTTACCTGAAATGACAGAATTTAATCCTGTTTAATGGATGAAAGGTGTTCTATTGTGTGTGTGTGTGTACATATATGTGTGCATGTGTGTATACACACTAGAAGATTTGATGATTTGATGATCTGCAAGGGCCCTTGAACTGTAATGATCTACAAAGGACATCTTAGTCAGGGACACTCCTAAGGGCACATCCCAGCAATCCCTGTATTCAGGGCATTAAAATGGGGCCAGGGTAGAGTGGAGGACAAACTAGGGGAACTGCTGGTGGACATCAAGCAGGTTTTGACTAATTTTTTCTTTTGTTTTCTTACTAGTTGTCATAGTAGTATCTAAACATCACAGCTTGCTTCTATAGATGGAGGACTTACATGGCAGGATAATATTGTGAAACATAGTTTCTCTCCTCCAGTTTTCTTTTACACTGGTTTCCCTTGCCCCACTTGTCACCTCCATTCAGGGAGCTAGGGATCGAGTAAACAAGGGAAAAGAGTAGCAGGAGGAAAGGATCTCACAGGGTCTTGCTATAGCTTTTGGTGATTATGGTCAGATATGAGCCAGGTTTGCTACCCAGAGGCGAGATCAATATTCCCTGGGCTAGATGTTCAGAGACCGGGATAGAGCTTGGTCCTGATGGCTCCCTAAGAACTCTTGAGCCCTGCCTGCTTCTCTTGGGGTAAGTGGCTGACACAGGCACAGACGATGAAGTGGCTGACACGATGACCAACAGCCTGGGTTGTTTTGGTGCATCTTGTGCCCCATCCCTGAGCAGGACTCTTTTTTTTTTTTTGGAGAGGTTTTCGCTATAGGGCATGTGTGCTCGCCAGACAGACAGAGAGAGACAGAGAGATAGAAAGCAAGAAATCACCCCCCAGGGGGAATGGTCACGCCGCAATCCCTTCTCCTCCATTCTCCTCTCGGGATCTTGGGCACCACGCACATGTGCCTGGCGTGAGTTTTAAGCCACTGGGTCGGGATGGGAACCGCAGTCGACTATGTGGGAGTCCAGCGACATAGCCATTACGCTAACTGCTGGTTCCCCTGAGTAGGACTCTTGAAGGTAAGAAGAATTCCACATGCCCCACAGTGCAGGAGGAATGAAGTCTCACTGGCCACATGCCGTCTGGACAGGTGGACCCAGGAGTACCTGCCGCAGTTTCTGCAGCACCAGATGCAATGAGAATCGGCACAGTGAGTTCTAGTGCACAGAGTGGGGTCCACTAGCTGAGGCAGGGAGTAACTCTGCACTGTGGACAGACAACTGAAACCTAGAAGAATGAGGCGCATCTCAACAGCAGTCCAGTGGGATAGCACTTTTTGACAGACAGATGATCTCCCTGGAACCTGGCACTGCACAAACATGGATAAATCCAATGAAAAATGGAGGAAAAGCCCAAGAACTGAGGTCAAGCTTCTTTAATCTAATAACATGGAGTCTCCAAATAGAAACTTGCTTGTGTTACAAAAGAATGAAGTTGTATTTCTTATACATGTGAATTTGTAGAGGTGGAGTAGCTACATATTCCTATTAATAAGAAAAATAAACTTACACTGGAGTTTTTGAACTTTCTGTGTCATTGCCAGCTATCATTTTGGCTATATTTTCTCGTGTAATATTTTGAAGAGGAAAAGAAAGCTTATCTGTTGCTATTTCTGCTTTTGCACCCAGACTCATGTTTCTGTAAAGAAGGAGGAAAAAAAAAAAAAAAAAGCACTTAGTGTCAGTGATTATGCAGAAGTCCAGGAAAAATATTTTAAAAATTCACTTAACTTTTAAGGTTATTAGTATCACCACATTTCCATTGGGTTTGATTGCCAAGCCCAGTTCTTTCTGTCAACCTCACATCTATGTCCAGCTTCTTAGACAACCAAGTTAATAAAACCCAGGATGACACAAAACCCTTTAAAATAAAGTCAAGGGCAAGCAGGCGGAACATGCTGAGCCAAGGAGAAACCGTCCGGATGTTCTCACGGAATCTGAGAACCCAATGGTGTGAGCTTGCACAGCAACCAGTAGAATCCGTGTCTTTAAAAAAAAGTCCAATTAGTTGTTGATTTCTAAGCTGTGTGGTTATTTTGTCAGTCACTCTTCAACTGAAAGGCTAGGAGGTAACTTTTGGCAACTAGTCACGGCATTGGATATGAGGAATTTGGGACACTTAAAACAGAAAATAGATTAAAGGGATACTTTATTTTGAACAGCTTCTTTGGAAATTTTTTAAAAATGACTCTTGTGAATTAACTTTAAATTCTAGAAGCATTTCTTCCATACCTATCATGATACTTGATTCTAACTATGAAGTTGGTATAGTATTGGAAAACATAGACAAACTCAAGGAAAATGGAGGGACCCAAATGAATCTACTTCACTGCCCAAATAAGCTTGCCTAGAGTCCTCAATCACAAGACTGATGAAAAACTCTAGTGAATGAACTAGTATGCAGCTGTTCCCTCTTGTCCATGAGAGATACGGCCCAAGACTCCCAGCAGAAGCCTGGAACAGCAGACAGAATTGAATCCTATATATACTATGCTTTTACCCACATGCACATACCTATGACAAAATTTGATATATAAAACAGAAATCAACAATAACTAATAATAAAATAAGCAATTATAACAATGTCTTGTAATGAACATTATGCAAACATTATCTCTCATTCTCTCCCTCAAAATATCTTAAAAATTTTAGACTGCAGTTGACCTCGAGTAACGGAACCATGGAAAGTGAAATTGCAGATAAGGACCGACTACAGTGCTAGGTCAAGGTCCCTAAAACTACACCACTCAGATGTTGGGCTTTTGGATGCAATGTTTGTATGCAAGAATTTTACTAAGGCACCCTTTATTTATTTATTTATTTATTTATTTATTTATTTATTTATTTATTTATTTATTTTGCCTTCCAACAAGTGAAGGCAAAGTGATGGCTGCACATGCTGGTCGCTGGCTCGGATTGTGTGGAGGGGCATGTCAGTTTGCTTTCCTCCTGCTGGGGCAGCTGAGCTGCCCTCACCCCTCGTGCTGGGAGAAAAGTTTTGCCAGGGTTTTCCCAACATTGGAGGGATGTGAGTGCCAATCCAGGTTTCCAGTGGTTGCAAATTCTGTAAGAAAAACTTCAACCTTTCATGGAAATCCTAGACTTCCTTCAGACTCTATTTTGTTTTGTAAATCATCACTCTCTTTCTTTTCTCTCTCTTCTTATGGAACTCACTACAAGCCTCTCTTTAAAAAACTGAAGTTAATAGAAAAGAAGGAAAACCAATAATTACCAATAATTTCTTAGTCTAATCAGTGATTCCTGGGCAAGCCATTACTTAATAAATAAATATATCAGCTTTAGCATTGAAACAAAGTTCCCGAGGTAGTATGATAAAGTAATATCTACATTAATCTAATGCTTAATTTTTACATTCTTCTACCCCACCCCCACCCCCTTTCAGTTTAGGCTGGGGAAAGAGGGGGAATTATGCATGGAAATACAGTAACTACCTCTGAATACTCCATGAAAAAACAACAGAGAAGCTACTATTGGGGTCCGTGAGTTCGTGTATCATTTTCTGCTTACTGGGAGGGCTGATGGTCCACAAAGAATTTGAGTTTCCTTCCAGTTCTGCTACTGTTATGTCTTCTTTTTCATAATTTTCCAAAAATTGCATAGCACCCTATATGTGCACAAATACACATGCATAAATAGATTAAATACATAAGGCTGCATAAAGAAACCTATTACTCTTCCTTTTTAAAGGGAAAGCAGAAGATGTTTTCTCATAAAAGATCATGGAAATTCTTGAGTGCTCCACTGCACAGACCTTGTTTCCAAATCCACAGTATGGGCAGCACCGGGTCACAACAGCCAGCCCCAGTGGTGGTGTTGCCACACCAATACAACTATGGAAGCCTTCAATGAAACAACAGAGGAAGACCAGATAATTCGGTGTCTTTATATTTATTTATATTTTCTCCAGAAAGGGGGACATTTATCATGTGTGGGGAAATGTCTCTCCCATGGAAGAGACCTATTTAATTCATCGAGGACATCCCAGTCCTGTCTTGTTAGTTGCCCATTGCTCAAAATTAGATAACTTTAGCAAAGAGAAGGCATCCATTTACCTAATTGGGTTCTTAAATAAATAACAATGTAAAACAAATTTTAATGATGAGAATCATGTTATATTACTAAAAGTTTGGAGTATAATGAATAAAATAACATTTGCCACAACTCTGTTACCAGAACATTATCATTGTTTTGTGCAATAGATGATGTATGTCTTAATCTTTATCATTTAAAAATAATAGTCTATATACTTTTCATTTACGTTTTCACTTGAAAAATTCTTGTGTCATTTATTGTCTCTGTAAGTGTTTATTTTGTATTAAAAAGAATTTTCTTGGAGAATCTTTTGGCAACAAATATGTAAGTAAAAGAAAAAGTGGAAGCCCTGGACTGACCGCATGGTCTGGTGGCTAAGGTAGCCAGATTCCACATGGCCAACATCACAGTTCAAATCCTAGCCCCACTGACTTAAAAAACACGCAAGGCCTGTGTGGGTGTATGCCCCAAATCCTGACAAGATAAAGAAATGGAGAAAAGATTGTGGTGTGACCACACCCCATTGGAGGGTGCTTTCTCCCTCTCTGTCTCACTCTTCTGGTGAGCACACACACCTTCTACCAATTAAAAGGAAGTGGAAGCCCCTTGTGGCACTATGGCTTTTTAGGAGAACCAGTGCAAATCAAATTAATTTAATACATCTGCCATCATTTCCTCAACCAGCCTCTATCTACTGATCCTTCAAATCACTTCTGGTTTCTACTAATAATGTAGAGTCTTCAAGAAGTTCATGGAATGAGTGTGGAAAAAAAAAAAACTGAACATGGAGCTCAAAACTTTTTTGCACCAAAGTAAACTTGTTATTTTATTTCTAACAGTTTATTTTCCATGAACTTTTAGAAGTTCCCTTATATAGAGAATATCTTCATAAGCTATGTAGAGTTTCCCCATATTTTGAATTACTTTCTAAGGATAGATTTCCTACTAATCAAAAGATCAATATATACCACCATTTAAAATGTTGAAAAATGGACAAATATGCACTGAGCTTACATTAAAATGTGATGAATTAAAACTATGCTTATTGCCACTAATGCCCAACAACATAGACATAACTTCTAAGGTGATTGAAGTAGCCAGTGGCCAGGAACTTGATGTATAACTGATAACCCCTGAGAAGTTCTTTCCACCACCACAGGCCATGGCAAAATATTAAGTAATTTGACAACCAGTGAGTTTACCTAGATGAAATGTCTTCAGAGAGATCTACTATATGCATTTACTTACGGTGTCCTTAGAAAAACCTTTTAGAAATTTGTTAAACTTTGTTTGGTCCATAACTTTTAATTGGCTCTGTTGGGCGCTCATCGTGAAAATAGGCTGAAAAACAAGGACATACAGCATTGTCATTATTCCCAAGCCTGTCTCTGCATCGGGGTTAACAGAAACATTTACATTTATATATCACCCACTGATTACCTCACTGGCAATTAGCCTCAGAAATGTCTTTTTGAGGTGGTTATTCCTGTGATCAAAACTAAAACAGAACTATTCTTTCACTGTCATCTGCACTTTATCTTATATGTTACACATCTGTTGAACGGTCAAGATGGAGGCAGGACAGCTAGGTTGGAAAAACATACTAAGCACCCTGCAGGTGGCAACTGTCAAAGGCTGCTGCATCAGGTAAGGCTCTGGCAGGTTAGGTGAGAGTGGAGGAAGTGCACAGGATTACCTGATACCCTCCCAGGGTAATTGTGACGGAGACATCCAAAGGCTGGTTGATGACTCCTGCGACGGATTTGATCAAAGACATGAAGAGAAGAGGAAACCAGACGATACAAATGAGCAGCACGATGATCATGCCCCCCATGCCATACTTCACCACTTTCTTTTTCTTCTGGCCCCGAGGCTGGGGGTATCTCTGCAATAGAAGGGTTCAAACAAGGCTTAGGCAAGTGTTCCCATGAGAAGAGAAGAGAAGCAGGGTGGGGAGAAGGGCAGGACTCCTGGCATGGTGTTAGAACATGTGGACTTAGCTCTGATTCTTCTCTGCTTGCTCTGAAAGGGGAGAGGGTAACCTTGTCCCAACCTTTACAAGCTTTATGAAGTTCAGATGATAACAATGTATTTTCATATCTTTGTACTGGAATTTGATACTGTGGACTGTTCCTTTTTATTTCTAATTTACTATTTGAAAGTAAAACTAGAGCCCAATATTTAAAAATCTGAAATAGGGAGCTAGCAGATGGTGTAGCGTTCACGTCACTGGACTCCCATAAAGCTACCTGCGGTTCAAGTCCTGGACTCAGTGGCTTGAAAATCATCCTGAGCCCATGTGCATGCATGCCCAAAATCCCAGGAGGAGAATGAAGAAGGGATTGTGGCATGGCCATCACCCACCCCACCCCCGGCAATGATTTCTCACTTTCCCTCTCGCTGTCTCTGTCTCTTTCTCTCCAGCAAACGCATGCACCCTAAGGCAAAGACTACTTGAAAAATAAATCTGAAATATACACATAGGTGTAGATACATGTACACACATGCGTGCACATATATGTTGACTTGCTTTTTAAAACTTATTTTCTCAATGAGGCAAGTTTAGATCATCAGCAATCTTTCCCACTTAAACAGAATTCTAGCATTACATTATGAATTCAAGGAGATTTATTTTATCTCTGTCAAGAATCGTTTTGTTGGGATCACTATCAGTTTCTCTCCTGAAAGCTTGTCTGAAGCTCTTCTCAAAACTTTTCAAAATTCCCTTTTCATTTTTACTCTCTTCTGTGCATTTCCCGAGAAGAGCAGGGCAAACACCTTCTGAGCTAGAGGGCTACATTCTTCCTCCTTTATCAAAGGGTCTGTCATCTGCTTGTTCTGGGCTGCTTCATTACCCTTTCCCAGGTCATTTAATTTGCCATGTTTCCCAGCTTGCTGCTCCTTGTGGGCTACTTTCCAATCGGCTTCCTAAACCATCTTGGGAGGTGGCTGTTTGAAAACCATTGTGAAGTATGAATAGGAGTGAGTGGCTTGCTGGCCTATGCTTATACCAACATTTTGCTTTCAGGAAATGGTTCTTGCTTCACAAAGTGTACTATACTGATTTTGTCATTGTAGAGATAATAGAAAAAATAAAAACACAATGACTCTCAATGTGGTAAATATCAGAGGTGCTAAGTAGAGAGGGCTGTTGGGGCCCATAGGGAAGGATGGAGTCCGAGCTTGGGCAGTCAGGGAAGATCAATGAGTAAAAGGAGTGTCTAACTGACACTGGAGGTCGAGAAGGGGTTTGACAATGAGGAGGTACACAGGACGCTTCAACAGTGACAAGATGTGTCAAGGTGTCAAGTTCTTGTTTTTCCTTTTCTTAGATTTTTGCTATAGAGCATGTGTACTTACTGGAGAGACAGAGAGAGAGAGAGTGAGAACTCCCCCCCACCCCCAGAGGGATGACCATGCCACAGTCCCCTCTCCTCCATTTTCCTCTCGGGATTTTGGGCACTCAGGTACACGTGCCCAGCATGAGTCTCAAGCCACTGGGTCCAGCACTCGATCTGTGGTTGGCCATGTGGAAGTCCAGCATACCAACCACCATGCCTCCTGCTTGCCCTTTGTGTTAAGTCCTTATCTAGGAATAAAGACAGGTAAAACATCCATTGAAAAAGTCTCTTTGAGAGTAGAGAAAGGACAAGGATCTGGGCAAATGGGGAAGAAACAAATGTAGAACGGTAGATGCTCCCAGGCAACTTATACTGTTCCATTAGCTCTCAGCTTGAGACTTACATCCCCTGTGAGATACTCTCAGAGTATGGAGTGTCTCTGTCAAAGCATTTGTTATATACTGCATTTATTTGTGTGTCTATTTTATTAATATGTGTTTCCCTTCATTGGACTGTCAGTTCCATGTTGGTAGGGCCACTGCAAGTTTGTTTCACTACTTTATTCCCATGCTTAGCAGAGTTCCAGGCACATAGAAGTGCTTAGTAATTGTTTATGAGTTCTCACTCCTGTATGTATGACCCTTTACGACATATTTACTATTCCCATCAAGGGATAGAGAAACATTCCCTTGAATCTAGGCTAGCCTTTGAACTTGCTGTGACCAGTAGAATGTGGTGGAAGTAACGGTGAGGGAACCTTGAGCTGAACATACACTTTTCCCTTTTTCTCCCTCGGAATGAGCTGCCGTGAGAAGAACCTTGGACTCATTCCCCTGAGTATAAGAGAATACATGGAGACAGATTCCTGGCAAAGAGGCAGATGCAACCTGTGGGCATTTGAGTGAGAACACAGAATAATCCAGCTCCATTGCGGACACCAGATGACAGCTGCCACAAGATGGACCTCAGGCAAGATTGTCCAGTAGAGCCCAGTCCATCTTGCTGACCTGCAGAACTGTGAGCAAGTGACTAATATTTTATTTTTATTTATTTTCTTATTTTTAAAGGTTTTTGCCATAGGGTGTGTGCGCTCACTGGAGAAAGACAGAAACATAGAGAAGAAAAGTGAGAAATTATTCATCAGGGAGGATAGCCACACCACAATCCTTTGTCCTCCATTCTCCTCTCAAGATTTTGGGTGTGCATGCTCCCACAACCAGAGTGATTTTTGGAAATCCAGTGCCTCAACTACTGCACCACCTGCTTGCCCCTAGTGACAGTTATTTATTATTTTATTATTATTTTTTAACACGAAAACGCTTAGCTTTTTTTTTTTTTTAGAGAGGTTTTTGCTATAGGGTGCGTGCACTCGACAGAAAGACAGAGAAAGACAGAGAGACAGAGAGCGAGAAATCACCCCCCAGGGGGGATGGCCATGCCACAATCCCCCCTCCTCTTTTCTCCTCTCAGGATCTTGGGCACATACATACATGTGCCTGGCATGAGTTCAAGCCACTGGGTCCGGGACTTGAACCATGGTCGAGTACATGGGAGTTCAGCAACATAGCCATTATTCTAACTGCTGGTCTGTTATTTATTTTTTTAAGAGAGATTTTTGTCATAGGGTGCATGTGCTCACCAGAGAGACAGAGAGACAGAAAATGAGAAATCACCCTCCAGGGAGGATGGCCATGCCACAATCCCTTCTCCTTTATTTTCCTCCCAGGGTTTTGGGCATGCATGCACACATGTTCAGTGTGAGTTTTAAACTATCAGGTCTGGGACTTGAACCACAGTCAACTATGTGGGAGTGCAGTGACATAACCATTATACTACCTGCTGGTCCCTAATTTTAAATCACTAAGTTTTGAGGCAGTCTGGGCATGGGTTTTAGGATGGAAGTTGTCTGTGTGATCCTTTGCATGAATTTGGACATTTCTTAGCTACTATCTCCTGACAAGGCAGCCAATTCTGTAGTGGGGTAACTTCGAATGTTAGCAATTTCTTTATATTTCATTGAAACTTCCTGGGACTTTTGCTTACTGAATTCCATTTTTTTTCTTATTTTTTTGATCTCACAAAATAGTTTTAATTTCTCATATCTTTCCAACTTTTCAAGTTATTGAAAAGTTTGTCTTTTCTTGTTTTTCCAACTTTAGACTAGATAATTCTAGGTTTTCCTACTTTTTCTCATTGTTCATAATTTCAGACCCTCTCTCACCCTCCATGTCCTTTTAGTAGGGTGACTTTGGTATTCTGTTATCATACCAACTCCTGTGCTCCTTAAAAACAGGACAAGTCGGGACCAGCAGATGCGTAATGATTATGTCACTGGACTCCCACATAGTTGACTGTGTTTTGAGTCCTAGACCCGGTGGCTTAAAACTCATGCCAGGTGTGTGTGCTCAAAATCCCAAGAGGAGAATAGAGGAGAAGGGATTGTGCCATGGCTGTCCTCCCGGCGGGTGATTTCTTGCATTCTATCTCTTTCTCTGTCTTTTCAGCAAGGGCAAGCGTCCTATAGCAAAAATCTCTCTCTCAAAGAAAAAAAAAAGTCAGAACAAGCTAATAGATTTTTTTTTAAAGTTTATTTTTTCAGAGAGAGAGTGATAGGCCTGAAGAGTTTCCTATTCTGAGATCCTTCCCTAACCTCCCAGAAAGCCAGGATTCCAGGCACACATGGGCAATGAAAGCCCTGTTTGACCCAGGATCCAAACCCAGTTCTCCTGTGTGGCTCTAGTATCAAATAATAGCACCCCACTGACTATACCACCATGCCTGGGCCCAATATGATTTTAAATAAATTGTCAAATGCCATCTCCTTCACTCCCATAAATCCCATAAATCCCACAGTATAACAGGCCTCATAGTTATAAAAGCTGAAATTACCAAGGAAGTCACAGAACATACTATAAATTACATAGATCAGAGGTGACTTTCCAAAGAGGATATTTTCAAGATGAGAAAAAAAATGGCATTTTATAACAATCTGGCTAATATTTGTTGGATATTTCTACTGCCATTATAAAACTTTTTCATATGTTAAAATTGGAAAATCCAACAAATAATTTGCAATTCTACCCATATTTAAACCTCGGAATTTATCCTAGCAGAATGAGTGAATATTTGCACTCCAATTTGCTTTGCACAAAAAAATGCTAAATTGTCTTCCCCTCTCAAAGTGAACCAGAGGGTGAACGTGAGTCCAAGCTCCTGAGTCCACCTGATCCACTTTTCTTCTGCTCATTCTCTCCTGCTCCCCAATGAGCCATTTGAGTCTTATTGGGTCATACAGCAATACATCATTTCTTCTGTTTAAAAATAACTGATACATGGTTGCCAAAAGAAGAAAACATCTGGATGTTATTACTGCAGAAGGCAGCAGTAAGCCTAAAATTCCAACTCCAGTGGATGGGAAATTAATGGGCATTAGTAGGTCATGTGAGTTTTTCCTCCCTGCCTCTGCTATTTGGCCATGAAACTTGCAAAAGTTCACACTAATCTCATAACCAGCCTGTCTCTAAGAGAAACAAACAAGAATAAGGCACTTTAATTGGCCCTTACCTTTTCTGACTCCCGCCAACACTTCAGGATGAATATGTGAGCATAGATGTCTTCCACGCAGATCCAGCTAGACAGGCTCAGGGTTGTGTCTGTCCACACCCAGTCCATCACCGCTCGCAGCTCTGTCAGGAATGGAACCAGGCGGAACCTGGCAGGAACCACATCTCATTAGAGAGACATTTCTGAAATGTCCCTCTGCCCATTTGACTCTGGGAGCTCCTCTATGGTTGTTTTAACCATTATGACTAACAAAAAGGTCTCAAGATGACCCTTCCAATAAAATCCAACTTGGAATACAGCAGCTTTTCACTGTAACTCTCATATATGGATTAGTATTTTAAATTCCTTTTCTTTTTCCTGATAGCCATAACCAACTGGGATTCCCCTTTCAAGTAAGTTGGAAGTCAATCAGCTTTTTCACATTTGTTGTTTTGTGTTGCAAGAATCTGTTGGCCATGAAATTATGGAATTATTGTGGCTTTGCTGTAGGATGGGTCAGTAAAAATTTTACACCTGATCAGAAAAGATGAGGGAAAATGAGAGAAGGGAGCAGGATATGTCTCATGGCAGATATGTAAACCCAGGAAGAAATGTTAGGCCCAGACACAGCCTAGCACTGAATGAAATGCTGGTCTGTAAGAGGAGGTTCACAACTCGTGAGTACATTTAGTTCCTCTTCTGTGACTGAGTGACCAGTTTCAGGTCTGGTGTGATGAGGAGCCAGCAGTGCCTTCAAAAGCCTTGCCTTATCGGCCATGTTATAATTTCCGAGGGAATAGAGAGGAGATGAAATCATCACACAGAAGAGCGAATATGCTTTGTTTGGGTAGCTACCTCTCTACGAGGAACAAGGAGTCTTGTGGCATCCAGGCTGGTGTTAGGTGGAATGAATGCCTCTCTTCCATGGATGAACTTACTGTACACAAAAAAAATCCAAAGATATTTTGGAATAGTTGAGACTCCTAATACTCTGTTCCATTATGCCTAGAAATATATTAATAGCTAAGGATCATTGACTTCTGTTTTTCACGCCAGATATTATCACAGTAATTATGCAGAATACTAAGATAGAAAATTAGCCCACGTGGGTCGACCTATAGTAACACCCTGGTTGTGACAAATACACTAGAAAGGTATTTACCAGGCTCATTTAATCTTTTCCTAACATCATAAGAGGTCTCCGTTGAATTACATTGCTCTATTTTTCCTCTTCCTGTTCCCTGTCAGGTAGGAAAAAAATGTTTTATTTTCTCTTTCTCTCTCTCTCTCTCTCTTTTTTTTTCAGTCAATAAGCATGGCCTATCTCTATATTGTTTAGGTCATCCTTAATTTATCTCAACAATGCTTGCGATGCTCAGTGTAGAAGTATGGCACATATTTGTTAGGTTTATTCTTGGTATTTGGTGTTTTTATATGCTATTAGAAATATGGTTTTTAAACATTTCTTTTTTTTTTTATTTTATCACACAAAAACAAAATGCTTTTCAAAAGCTAGCCTTCCCTCCAGAAGTGACTGCAACAATGTGTCTTTACCCTTGAAACAGGAAGAGGTTGACATAGTTGTAGCTCTTTGTGAGGAAGTTTCCCAGGACTCGTGTTGGGTAGCCACAGCGGATTTGGTAGGCCGACAACCCAAAGTAGACGCACTTCACAAAGTACCAGAGCTGAGCTACCAGGTTCTGGCTGAATTTCCTAAAATGTAAAAATATAGAAAGTGAAAAGATGGAATATTTTTCTGGTACAAAAAGACACCAATTTAGAATACAAAATACCCTACTAGTTTCCCCTCTGTCATTTAAAGTCAATGTAAAGGAATTCTCTATACTTAGTGGAGCACTTCAGAGGCAAGGTGGAATAAGAAAATCTAATAATTAAAAAAAAATTCCTGTGAATGATGCCTCTAATGTATATTATTCAGTCATTTAGGTAATGATGAAAATAAATGATTATTAAGTAAATTTACTGAATTTATGGGACTATTAGTCACCTTCTGTATAACACTCCTTTTTTTAGTTCTACTTTAGACTCAGAAGTATCCAAATTTCTTTTTCCTTTTAAAATACTTGCATCAGCACCACTTATGATTATAAAGTAATGATTTCTATACTATGATCAAAAGGTCAGGGCCTAAACATTTAAATGAGAGCAACCATTTTGCTACAACTACAATTAGAAGTAATTTGGATTTCTTCATTAGAAACTACATTTGAGTCAGTGTCTTTATGAACCACATAGGAAAAGCCACTTATTTTTGATAGACACTTCCAAAAATGGGATTAGCTAACCTGATTGATATGTTATTTATAAGACTCGACTACAGATGACTCTGACAAACAATCAAAAGATTGAAATTTACTGTTAAATAAGAAGGATTTTCAATGAAGCCTAAGGATGTTTAAAGAAGTGTGTCACAGACTGAGAAGGTAGTTCCCAAGGAGGGTTTTCAGAACCGTGTTGAACAATGGCAGCATGACTGGATGACTACAGCTCCTGAAGCCAGAGACGGAGAGTTCCAACTTGTTTGTGTATATAAATCGAGATATATTTGTTCAAAAGATCATTCCCAGGTCAGCTGTGGTTGCACAGTGGTAACACGATGCTCTGTGATGCTGAGACCATACGGGAAGGTCCCCAGTTCACATCTCGAGGTCTCCCTTTGCATTCCAGGAGCATGCACATGTGTCTGTGATCCTAGCTGGCTGAGGCTAGGGTTCGGATCATGGCCCACAGAGCCTGTTGGGAGTGCATCTCTCTCTCTCTCTGTCTGCATCTCTCTCCCTGCCTTCCTGTCTCATGGAAGAAATAAATACACATTAAAAAAAAAGACCATTCCTGTTTCATTATATGAATTTTTCTATGTTCACCTTCTGTGGATCCTTTTCTTTAATAATCTAACAGTGCTAATTTGTCTCATTTATAGAAATATACTTTGCTTTCCTTTTATTGATTGACCCATTCATTTGTTCATGTATTAAGCACCAGCTTGCTCATGATCACTGTTTTAGGTGGAGACACAGGGCAGGAAGTAACATGTGGACTGAGATTTAAAGATGAGAAAGAAGAACTATGAATGGGAAGCATGGTGTTTTTATATGCTATTAGAAATATGGTTTTTAAACATTTCTTTTTTTTTTTATTTTATCACACAAAAACAAAATGCTTTTCAAAAGCTAGCCTTCCCTCCAGAAGTGACTGCAACAATGTGTCTTTACCCTTGAAACAGGAAGAGGTTGACATAGTTGTAGCTCTTTGTGAGGAAGTTTCCCAGGACTCGTGTTGGGTAGCCACAGCGGATTTGGTAGGCCGACAACCCAAAGTAGACGCACTTCACAAAGTACCAGAGCTGAGCTACCAGGTTCTGGCTGAATTTCCTAAAATGTAAAAATATAGAAAGTGAAAAGATGGAATATTTTTCTGGTACAAAAAGACACCAATTTAGAATACAAAATACCCTACTAGTTTCCCCTCTGTCATTTAAAGTCAATGTAAAGGAATTCTCTATACTTAGTGGAGCACTTCAGAGGCAAGGTGGAATAAGAAAATCTAATAATTAAAAAAAAATTCCTGTGAATGATGCCTCTAATGTATATTATTCAGTCATTTAGGTAATGATGAAAATAAATGATTATTAAGTAAATTTACTGAATTTATGGGACTATTAGTCACCTTCTGTATAACACTCCTTTTTTTAGTTCTACTTTAGACTCAGAAGTATCCAAATTTCTTTTTCCTTTTAAAATACTTGCATCAGCACCACTTATGATTATAAAGTAATGATTTCTATACTATGATCAAAAGGTCAGGGCCTAAACATTTAAATGAGAGCAACCATTTTGCTACAACTACAATTAGAAGTAATTTGGATTTCTTCATTAGAAACTACATTTGAGTCAGTGTCTTTATGAACCACATAGGAAAAGCCACTTATTTTTGATAGACACTTCCAAAAATGGGATTAGCTAACCTGATTGATATGTTATTTATAAGACTCGACTACAGATGACTCTGACAAACAATCAAAAGATTGAAATTTACTGTTAAATAAGAAGGATTTTCAATGAAGCCTAAGGATGTTTAAAGAAGTGTGTCACAGACTGAGAAGGTAGTTCCCAAGGAGGGTTTTCAGAACCGTGTTGAACAATGGCAGCATGACTGGATGACTACAGCTCCTGAAGCCAGAGACGGAGAGTTCCAACTTGTTTGTGTATATAAATCGAGATATATTTGTTCAAAAGATCATTCCCAGGTCAGCTGTGGTTGCACAGTGGTAACACGATGCTCTGTGATGCTGAGACCATACGGGAAGGTCCCCAGTTCACATCTCGAGGTCTCCCTTTGCATTCCAGGAGCATGCACATGTGTCTGTGATCCTAGCTGGCTGAGGCTAGGGTTCGGATCATGGCCCACAGAGCCTGTTGGGAGTGCATCTCTCTCTCTCTCTGTCTGCATCTCTCTCCCTGCCTTCCTGTCTCATGGAAGAAATAAATACACATTAAAAAAAAAGACCATTCCTGTTTCATTATATGAATTTTTCTATGTTCACCTTCTGTGGATCCTTTTCTTTAATAATCTAACAGTGCTAATTTGTCTCATTTATAGAAATATACTTTGCTTTCCTTTTATTGATTGACCCATTCATTTGTTCATGTATTAAGCACCAGCTTGCTCATGATCACTGTTTTAGGTGGAGACACAGGGCAGGAAGTAACATGTGGACTGAGATTTAAAGATGAGAAAGAAGAACTATGAATGGGAAGCAGAAGAAGGGGAGGGAGCAGGAGATCTCTGAGGTACACAGGAGGATGTCGCACATTGGAGATCTGAAGGCCAGTGTTCCTGGAGCTTAGAGTTCTCACTGACAGATGGAAAAGCAGTGGCCACCTTCTGAAATCTTACTAGTCTTTCTCTACTAAACTGCAGGTTCTTTTTATTTTTTATTATTATTTTTTAATTTTTGCTATAGGAAACAAGCGCTCACCAGAAAGACAGAGACAGAAAGCAAGAAATCCTCCCCCCCCCCCACCCAGGGGGGATGACCATGCTGCAATTCCTTCTCTCCATTCTCCTCCCAGAATTTTGGGCACACATGCACATGCACCTGGTGGGAGTTTCAAGCCCTCCGCGTACAAGACTTAAACCATGATTGGTCACTTCTCTTACTATGTGCTAAGATAATGCAATCTGTTTACAACCCCTAGTATATTCAAGCCCTACAACTATCCCATGTAGCAGATACTACTGTCATCTGCCCCCTCCACCATCTCCCTACAATTTCTTTAACAATTAAACAGCCTCCCTTTTTGCATCCATTTTTTTATGACATAATCTTATGTTCTCTCACCCTCTTAAAACTCTCTTAAGACCATGCTCCAGTTTGTGTCCATATAGACTAAGGCATACAGGCAAACACAACACAAAGACCTACGTTTGCTCTAGTCATTAAGGCTGTCATCTTTCTTATTTGAAAACTCTGTTTCTATGACTATGGATCCAACCTAATGAAAATATCTTTGAGGAATCCACTCATACTGGACTTGCACTGAATTTCACTATTATTCACACCTTGAACTTTCCCTGCCTTGGCTCTGCTGTTCTGCCACACCTCTGCCTATAGTTGGCAATTTTGTTTAAATGCATGTGTGATGATCATCTTAGGA
>NW_006203430.1:5417312-5451813 GCF_000334495.1 Tupaia belangeri chinensis
TCTCAGGCACGCTCCTTTCTCTAGCTTCTGAAGACCTTACCTCTCAGTCACACCAGGCAGGATGAAGAACATCCAGAAGTGAATTCCAAACACAAGGATGACCTGGAAAATGACCTTTCCCAATACAGTCTTCCGTAGGTAGAGCGCTCGGTCCACCACCATGGTCCCAAACTGAATGAGGACCATCACCAAAAACGGCCCAGGGACTTGGTCCTCCGAGAGCGAAGAGGTGATGTCTGCAGCAGCCGAGTGTTTCTGGGGAAGAGAAACAGGTTTATGCCCGAGTGGCATTTTACAGGATGGGAAGCCATCACTCTTAGTCAGTGGACGTGTGGTGGCTTTTGCCACTAACCTACCCCAAAGGCCCAGAAGCCAAAGACAATGATGATGAAGTCCACAGTGTCTGCCAGGAACATGAGCACGTACACATCAGTCACAGCGCTATAGTCTGGGTGGATGAGGTTGTAGAAGAACTGTCTGATGGGCACATATATTTGCAGAGTCCTGCAAAACAGAGATATCCCTGACCCACGTATTTCAGGAAGGATAAGAATAAACATCAGATACTGTGATGGTAATCATTCCACTCCTCTGCATTCCTTTTTCCAACCAGGTTCCACTTTCCTCTCGGCCTCAGGACAGTCCTACGAGGAGGAGGTCTCCTGCTCTAACAAAGAGTGCCTACATATTTTTTTCTCTTTTTTCTTTTCTTTCTTTTTCCTTCCTCCCTCCCTCCCTCCCTCCCTCCCTCCTTCCCTCCCTCCTTCCTTCCTTCCTTCCTTTCTCTCTTTCTTTTTTCTTTCTTTCTTTCTTTCTTTCTTTCTTTCTTTCTTTCTTTCTTTCTTTCTTTCTTTCTCTCTTTCTTTCTTTCTTTCTTTCTTTCTTTCTTTCTTTCTTTCTTTCTTTCTTTCTTTCTTTCTTTCTTTCTTTCTCTTTCTTTTTTTTCTTGCCACAGTAGGTACTTCTACCCTCTGCAGAAGATTCCACACTCTCTTCTTTTGTTTGAAGCATATGATGGTGGGTTAGAGCCCCAGAAATTAGGTGTTGAGTTTGGAACCTGATTCAGTTATTCCCTGCCTATGAGACCTCAAGTGTGCTGTGCAGCTTGCTGTGTTTTAGTTTTCTCTCTGCAAAACAACCAAGTACAAAAAACAACCATGAAAATGGCCACCCTAATGGTAGGGAGAAGTCCAGACTTGAATGTTTACTTCCAGAGTTTAAATGGAAAGATCAGACCACAGTAACACCGCAAACTTAACAGAAGAGAGATTAATTACATGAGACTGAACTGGTGAAATAGAATTTTATGACTTTAGACTAAAACATTACTGATTTTCTTCTATGCTTTGATTTCCATATTTAAAGATTTTTGTCTTCTCTTGAACTGTTGGTAGTTTCATCTACCTACAGTTTGAACTGAACCCTAAACTTGTTCCTGGATTTAAGTCCTAAGCAAATTTCTCCTAACATTTTTTGAGTTTGGTCTATTAAAACTAAAACTGTTTTTTCTTGAAATTAAAAAAAATCATTAAAAATACCTATTTAATGACTGCAGTAAGCTATATAGCCCTAGCTAGGTGCTATTTTATAGTATGTTTACTTTACTCACTGAGGTTTATGTCTAAAGTCAGACATGTGTTCATAGATATGTACGTATCAGCCGTGCTTGCTATTGAAAGTTTTTAGATTAATTAAGATCTTTAGCGAATCAATAAAAGGTGAAATAAAAAAGGCATGGAAAACAATTGTGGATACCAGAGATAGTGTGGGAGGAGCATGGGAAATGGTGGAGAATAAGAGATAGGGAATTAAGGGGGTGGGCAGTGAAATATATAAGAAACAAGAAATTAAAAATTATTTGTTGACGATGACATGTCTGATAATATCATTGATTGAGTCAATATACAGTGTATTCTGAATGGAAAATCTTATTTTGTATACTGTATTGATATACGGTGAATGACTGTAAATAAATAAATTAAATTTAAAAAGAAAGAAAGGAAAAAAACCTGATGTAATAATAAGACCTGATGCACATGGCTAGAGTGAGAATGAAATGAGTGAAGACAGACTGCTGAGACTTGGAATGCCAGGTCTGAGCAGGTGTGAATGTCAGCTGCCCTTGTTCCTTCCCTTTTTGGGGCCTGATGACCCTGGCTCCCAAGTACCATTCTGGGCTTTTATTTGCACCTTGCTCTGTCCTGCTGGCTTTGGCTTGTCTCTCTAGTCGCTGTCTTGTCTTTGTTGCTTTTTGGGACCTGCATTCAATTTAAGGTCATGTTGAGGTACTGCTGGCTCTCCTGGTCTCAGAGCCTCTACTCTGGGTCAAGCCCTGTGTGTGGCTGGCATTCATACCCCACTCAAGAACTACAGCAGACTGCCTCTATGTGTCCCCAGTGGGTGGCAGAAAACTGCCTAGTTTGCTGCGGACCAGCTGTGTGGACTGGTCATTTCCCCACTGTGTACCTCAGTGCCCTCAGTCCCCCTCCCCAGGATGAGAGTTTATCGCTGAGGCTTCCAGCTATAGTGTCCTAGTCCTCTCCTCTGGACTTTGCCATCATAATGCCTGGGAATACATTGGAAGGGCCCTTGAAATCACTCACTTATACTGTCTGCATAAGAAAAGGTGTGTTTATATATACCATGGATGTAAAAATGAATCACACTTATTAAAAATCATTTTTAAAAGTAAGCAAGGTATTATTTTACTGTGTTGCAGGCAGACATTTATGAGAGCCACTGTTCTGCTCTTCATCTTTGGTTTACATGAAACAATTGATACCGATTCCTTGGCCCTAAAACAAAACACAGGATCCAAAAATGCTTTCATGTACTCACTTCTTTATGGTAAATGCTTTTGCTTTGATTAAATGTTCTTGAAGCTTTTCCATATAAAGTTCCCTTTTGCTTTTTTGTTTAATGCTCAAAACACTGCTTCCTTTAAGACTGCTGTTTCGGGTGCTTGTGCTGCCTAGAAAGAAAAAGAAATCACAAGATATATTGTGGGTTCTGCTGTGGCAATGTGCATTGGTTGATGCTGCTGCTTGGCAGTCGAGGCCACATGGGAGGTCTGGGTTCAATTCCTGGATTACCCTAAAAAGCCGGGCATGGTGGGATGTGCCTGGAATCCAAATTACTTGAGGGACTGAGGTTAGATGATCGTGGCATAGTGAGACTCTAGCTTAAAAAAAGTGTGTTTTTGTGTGTGTAAATATATATATATATAGTGAAGAATATGGTTTGTTGATACAAATATCACAGACCCTGGAGCCCCATGACAGAAGGATGACTTGAAACTATTTCAGAGAATAAATTATACACAAGCACAGCGGCTTGTTCCATAGCCGAGTGGTTAAAAGAGCTGGATCTGGGACCAGCAGTTAGTGTAATGGCTATGTCGCTGGACTCCCACATAGTCGACTGCGGTTCACGTCCCGGACCCGGTGGCTTAAAACTCACGCCGGGCACATGTGCGTGCGTGCCCAAGATCCCGAGAGGAGAATGGAGGAGAAAGGATTGCGGCGTGGCCATCCCCCCTGGGGGGTGATTTCTCGCTTTCTGTCTCTCTGTCTCTCTCTGTCTGTCTGGCGAGCGCACGCGCCCTATGGCAAAAACCTCTCCAAAAAAAGAAAAAAAAAAAAAAGAGCTAGATCTTACATGGCCAAACAAGGATTGACTCCTGACCCCAGTAGCTTAAAAACCTGCTGGGCATACATGCGTGTGTGTCCCAAATTCCAACAGGATGGAGAAATAGAGAAGGAACTGTGGCATGATCATGCTGGATTTAGGGGTGCTTTCTCTCCCTCTCTGTGTGTGTGTCTCTCTGGTAAGCACATGAACCCTCTGACAATTAAAATATATAAACATACATAGATGCCTTTAAGAATCGTTACTGAGATGGTCCTGAAGGTGGTGCAGAGGTTAAGGTGGCTGGATCCCACATGACCTACTAAACAGTTCGAGTCCTGGACTGTTTGGTTTGAAAAACACACTTGGTGTGCATGTGCGCATGCCCAAAAATCCCAGGAAAAGAAAGGATTGTGGTATGGCCATCCTATTGGGGGTAGGGGAGGATTTATCACTTTCTCTCTAGTGATTACACCTGATAGCAAAAACTGAAAGAAAAAACAAACAAACAAACAAAAACCCAAACCAAAAAAAGAATAGTTACTGAGCGATATGGAATCTGTCCTCTCAACTCAGCTTCTACAGTGAAACAGATTTGGAGATTTTATACCCAATGGTGGTTCTTTCCTGAATTTTTATGCAATTTTTATAAAGAAGAAATCTATTGAAAAAACAGTATAGTCTTAGATAGTATTCTAAATTGTGGCTTTTCCAAATTGGGGTCCATGACCTACGCCTTTTAAAATATAATTTCTTAATTGTAAAACGAATATGACATGATCCCTCAGTGTCTGCCTCAAAAGCAGGTTTTCAAAGGAAATACACACTATGTTTGGAAAGCTTCAGACACAAACCCTATAAACAAAAGCCTGATTTCTCCAAGAGCAGCAACCATGAGGCATAACTATCTTCTGATGGCACTTCCTGTTTAGTAAGAAATTAGTAAATAGCTTAGAAAACAGCTGGATAGTTTGGCTAAAGGTTCTCACTAATTAAATTTAAATGCATTTTCAAAATAAATTGTGATTTACAGCACTATGGATACAGCAGGCAGAATCTTTCCATATGATTTAAAAATTAATGGGGCTAGATGGTGGCACAGTAGTAAACCTCAACAGTTTGCCAGGCAATCCTATTTAGGAAGGTTCCTGGTTCAAGACTGCAGACCTCCTTGAATGTGTTGGGCATGTGCTTGTCCATGAATGTGCCTGGCCAAAAGGTTAGGGGTGGACTGTGGTGTCAAGATCTTGTTGGGGGTGGTCTTCCTGTGAATATGTGTGTGTGTGTGTGTGTGTACGTGTGTCTTTCTATGTCTCTCTTGCTCATAGAAGGAATAAATGAATAAACATTTCAAATAAATAAATAAAACAATGAAAATCAGCATGTGTCTGACACATACTAGGTATGAGGCAGTGTACTGACTACTTTCAACAATAGCTGAAATCCTTGTTTTGGGAGAGAATCAGATGTTTTGAGCAATGAGGTAGCACTGCTGTGGCAGAATTTGAGCTTGGGTCTATCTGATTTCAGAGGCTTTCTTTTCACATCACCTGTGTCCTTAATACACCCCCAAAAAACTCCACTGCCCCAGACCCACAGGCACCAGAAAAACAAGACAATGTGGGGAGTTATTCCAGCAAGGGATGCCTTGTGACAGATACCTCTTTTGGATCTATTTGAGGAGAAGCTGGATCTCGGAGATATTTGGGAGCTGCTGGTGGAACGTTTCCTCCTGACAGCCATTTGCTGCTCGGGAAAGGTCACGTGCACGGACTCCACTGAGGCAGCCAGGTTGATGGACTTCAGGGAGTCAGAGGAGTCTCTTCTGCCATGACCGAGGGAGAGTTCATCATCAGACTCATCCTTGTCTGTGCTACTTTCAATAATGTCATCTTCATCCCATAAGCCATGACACTGAGGAAGTATGGAAAGAACAATTAAGGCTCCTTTTTTGAGGTGAGACAGTCTATCATTGTGTTTTGTTCTATAACATGTATCCCTTAAGAATGAAAAAGCAAGGGGGGTGTGCTGAGTGAAGCAAGCTAGGCTATGAAAGACATTGTCTGTCTCCACTTAATATGTACCAACTGTCCATACGCGATGGTGGAAACTGAGAGATTAGAGGACATAGAAGCATTGAAAATGGTTTTAGATTCTGGAGACAATGTAGGAAGAGGGTGGGAGAAGGGAGAGAGTGTAAGGAAAGAAATTAAGGAGGAAAATAGAGAGGCAAGACATTTATGGGACACAGAAATGGGTTAACATCTGTGGATGATTATGTGTTTTGTGTCCTCAATGGGACTGATGTGAATTGTATTCATGTTGAGTAAATTCAACTTACAAGCAAAGTGACGATAGTGATGAAATGTATGAAATAAAAATCAATAATTAAAAAAAGCTTTTTTGGTAAAAAAACAACTTAGAGAATGGTCAATTCACCAAAGGATAGCTACCTAATTGACATATTAAATGAACTTATTTTTATTACATATTAGTTACTCTTTTATAATGAGATTTTTCAGTTTATATGAATTTCTTTCAAATAATTAAAACAATTGTCTTTTGCCAACATTTTAACATATTCAGATTCTTTCACCACGTTCTCAGTAGCATATTGGTTCATGTTATTTCTTTTAAGTACTTATAAAATTTGTAGAGATTAGTACTGAGTAAGATAGTTTGAGGCACTTCTGAAATTTCTACATAGTTTTGTTTGGTTTTCATAGCAATGCTGTAGCCAAGATTTTTTTTTTTTTTTTACAAGAGCTCAAGAGCTTTAGGATAGTTTTGTCTTCTTATGAAAAGATTTATCATTCTAAAAACTATTTTATCATTAGTTGAAATTTTAGTATTTTATCAGTACTTCAAATCTCATGTACATTCACTATACATATGTAAAATTTTCAAAAAAGAAACCAGAGTAAGTACATCAATAGTAAAACCAAAATCTTGTTAATTACAGGCTTTAAATATCAATTTGTAGTTGTTAAACCACTTGACTATTGATGAAAATAAAGTGAAAATGCCTAAAGGTACATAAAAATTTTTAATTACAAACAATAAGATGCAAAAGTTGCCAGAAAATTCTGAAGTGGCCAGAATTGCACCATCAGGTTTGTTAAATTTAAAAATTTCTAGATTAGCACACTTATTAATATAGTCATAACAAGAATGAGCAAATTGGATAAATTCAAGTAATTACCATATACAGCAAAATAACTGAAAAGTTTAGGCTAATTCTTCTTGGCTAATTTGTTTCCTTTGATAATACATCTTTTTCAAACTCACCACATCCCATTGACCAAGGTAAGGCTTTCAGAATGAAGTCTAGGGATTTGGGGACTTTGCAAAGTGATGAAAGATAGAGTAAGGATCTCGACCAGTGTATATACAGTTTGAAATAGCCCACTGAGCTAGGGCAGAAGCTAAACACACTGTTATATGTATGCATGTGCATATATGTAGGCAGATGTATGTGAAGAGTTTTTTTTTTTTTTTTTTGCTATAGAGTGTGTGCACTCGCTAGACAGACAGAGAGAGACAGAAAGACAGAAAGCGAGAAATCACCACCCAGGGGGGATGGCCACGCCGCAATCCCTTCTCCTCCATTCTCCTCTCGGGATCTTGGGCACGCACGTACATGCGCCCGGCGTGAGTTTTAAGCCACCAGGTCTGGGACACAAACTGCGGTCGACTACATGGGAGTCCAGCGACATAGCTATTACGCTAACTGCTGGTCCGACAGATGTATGTGTATGTTAACTAAGGCCAAACCTAACTCTAAGAATGATCTTAGGGACTAATTAAACACTACTTGATAAAGGTAAAATACTTTATAAAAGGATAGAGAGTTAAAATAAGAATAAAAAAGTAAGGTTGTGACAACAGATACATGAATACAGAACATACACCATGTAATAATTTCTATTTATTAGAGTTGGATGGCATATTTACAGACTTAGTTTATAAGTCATAGGATGTGAGAAAAACAAAACTAAAACCAAAACCAAAACATCACTGCTCAGGGTGGAGGAGGGCAAGAGTCACTGAACCTGAGGTGGGGTCATTCTGCATAGAGTTCTTCCCACATGGTCATGGATGGCTTTCTCAGCAAGGAGCTTACAGGAAGCACAGCTCTGGGATTCATGGAGTCATTGGATAAGTGATCTCTCACTGAAAGCTAATGGTTGCATCACATGAAACTATCCAATAAAATGATCTACCAGAAGAAAGCAGGCAGAAGCTGGGATAGAGATGAGAGGCAATATGAAGGGCTTCAAAAAGTTCCTAGAAAAGTGGAATTAAAGTATGAGCTTAGGGGCCAGAGGTGGCATAGGATCAAGGTGCTAGACTCCCACATGGCTGACTATATAGTTCAAGCCCCGGACCAGGCAGCTGGAAAATCACACCAGGCACGTGTGTGTTTGTTCCAAAGGTCCTGAGTAGAGAAGGGAGGAGAAGGGATTGTGGCATGGCCTGCCCCCCGAGGGGGGAGATTTCTCACTTTTCCTCTCTCTGTCTCTGGCAAGCACACGCACCCTATAGCAAAAACCTAAAAAAAAAAAAGTACAAGTTTATTTTTGCAAAAAGAAGTTGAAACCTATGCATAGATTTTTCGTAATGTTGATTTTTCTTGAAATTTTTTGAAGAGACCTTTTATTATTCACCTTTAATTGAAACGCTCTGGTGTTCTAGCTAAACTAGGGCTAAAATGTAGAGCATCAGGTATCATGATATTGCACACCATTCAAGCAATATTCTATGAATGTATATTAGTCGTAATATACCCAACCTAGGGTAGAAATATGGAGAAAATTTATTCCAGATTTATTACAGGTTTCATTATTTACCACCACAGTAAAAATGTCCACTAAATGAACATAACCTTTTAAAAAAATACAACAGCCTCTGGCCCCTCAGCCTGATCACCAATGCTACTGTTCAGCTTCGCCAGGCATATTGCAGGGCTGCAGTGACCAACACGAACTGATTAACTGTTAACACGCAGTACCTTCAAAATTGATCGGTGGAAGAACAGAGCCAGGAGCTGGATGAGGTCATAAAGCACATAACCTTCCTTCTTTTCCACTCCTATGATATTTGGAGGGTGGTAAGGTTTATCTTTGGTCAATTCCACATTCTTATTCCAAGGAAAAAAGCCAAATTGGAAGAAATACTTGACTACAATTGCCACCTATTTGTAGAAGATAGACATTTGAAAAAATTACTTTTCTTAGGAATAATATATATGTATATGAGAAACAGTAATAGAAAAATGAAGAAAAAACATTCACAGTTTTGATCATAGGAATGCACACAGTTTTGTGGAATAATATCATTGTCACAGACTACTGACCTTACGAGAGCAATGTCTTATTGTTGTGTCTTTTTTTTATTTATTATCATCATAATCTTGTTTATATTACATTGAATCACATATAATTTTACAGTGTATTAAGTTGCTTTTTCAAAAGGGAATGCCATGCATGTCAGTCAATACAGAGACATTAAAATCCCCACTTCACCGTTCAATATCTTTTCATTGTTTTTCCCAATCATTGTTATTATTATTCCAATTATTTTTTTAACCAGTCAATCACTATCTCTCATTTTGCTTGTGAAAAGACTTTACCCATCATGAAATACTTCTCAGACCAATCCAGTTGAGAATACTATACACATCATCATCAACAGGTAATAAACCATATCTGTGTCCCACTAATGTCGTGCCTCTCTAACTCAAAATGGATCAAAGATCTGAACCTAAGACCTAAAACAACAAAACTAGTGGTAGAAAATGCTTGGGAAACTCTGGGAGACATTGGAGTAGGCAAAGAGTTCTTAAATAAGACTCCCAAAGCACAGGCAATAATCCCTAAAATAGACAAATGGGACTATATCAGACTAAGAAGTTTCTGCACAGCAAAGGACACAGTAACAAGTGTGAATTGACAACCTTCAGAATGGGAAAATATTTTTGTTAAATATGCCTCAGACAAGGGACTGACAACCAGAATACACAGGGAACTCAAGTGCCTTATGTGAAAAAAAAAAATGATTAACCCAATTAAAAGATGGGAAAATGAGTTGAAGAAAACTCTCTCTAAGGAAGACATACGAACAGCCAAAAATCTTATGAGGAAATGCTCAACATCCCTCATCATAAGGGAGATGCAGATAAAAACCACAATGAGATATCACCTAACCCCTGCCAGAATGGCAAAGATTAAGAATATAAAAAGTGATGTGTTGGCGGGGATGTGGTGAAAAAGGAACTCTCCTATACTGCTGATGGAAATGTAAACTGGTTCAGCCACTGTGCAGAACAGTATGGAGGTTCCTTAAAGATCTACAGATCCCAGTAATCCCACTTCTGGGTATCTACTCAAAGGACAGGAGAATGCTCAGTTGGAAAAGTGCTTGCACATCAATGTTTATTGCAGCATTATCCACAATTGCCAAGACATGGAACCAACCTAAATGTCCACAAACTGATGAATGGATCAGAAAAGTGTGGCATATATACTCAATGGAATACTACTCAGCCATAAAAAATAACAAGACCCTGACATTTGATAGAAAGTGGTCAGATATGGAGGATCTGTTGCTGAGTGAAATAAGCCAGGCTATGAAAGAAAGATATTGTATGTATCCACTTAATATATACCCACCATCCTCACTCTATGGTAGGGAGTGAAATATTGGAGGACATAAAAGCAGTGAAAATAATTAACAAGGATAAGACAGTGTGGAATGGGGGGGAGGGTGATGAGAAGAGGATAGAGAAAGATAGCAAGAGAACAAACAGAGAGGCAAGTGCCTTCAATTGTATTGGGTTGTCGGAAAAGTCATGATATATTTTTCTATGCAAAAATGCATCAGGACTTTTCCAACCACCCAATAGAAATGGCAAGGCCAGTCAGCTCACTTATGTCTTTACTTAAACAAATAGTCATTTCCTCTATTTTGGAGGCATTGACTTTCCGTTGATTTAACTAGACATTTATATAATTTTTCAGCTATTAAAATGTGATAATTAAGACAAACTTGGACAGAAACATATTTATATCTTTATATTTTATGAATTATTTTAGTTTATAACCTTTATAAACACCTTTCTTGCATGTCATCATCCTTTAAAAAGTAATTAGAAAACTGTTGAAAGTGAAAACTTCTCTCCTGTTTTCTTCCCTGATTCTCTGTAGGAGTCAGGGAAGAAAATCAGCCTTCTTCACAAACCTAAGAATGCAAAGAACCATGAAGCCTGAGGCACAAAGTCTATTGAGCTTCCTTTTACTCCCAAGTTTGATGATCTCCTCTGTATTTAATGGGGCGATACAGGAGAGCAGGTTGATATGATTCAGCAGATTCCCCTCATCTCCTCACATGGGATGACAATGAGCTGGCAATTTGCCCTTTCCACTGTTCAGGGGTTTGAAGTGGGTGTTCATGTAACTTAGTGTTGTGATGTACAGAAGCTGTTTTTAGGTTGAAAATGGAAAATATGTATGCTGCATCAAACTATATTCCAAGTGCTTTATTGTGTCATTTAATTCAGCGTCCAATTATGGAATGCTCATTTGTCCCAGGCACCACGCTTACTTCTGAGTAAAACTGTCACCATCTGAGTGGGTAATATTATAGATCAGACAACTGGGCTTCAAAGGCCTCCTCCCTCCCCTCACTTGCCAGTTGAGTAACTTTGGGCTAATTACTAAATCTGCTTGAAGCTTGTTCAGCATCTTTTGGATGAGAATGGTACTAGTGTTTATTTTGTGTGAGCTATGAAGTGTGACATGATATATAAAATTGCTCCTCTAGATAACTCTTGGTGATAATCATTTGCATATGTAAGACTATCCATGGAACTAACTGTGTCATGGGAAACTGTTCAGGGTCAGGCCCACTTAGAGAGGGCACAGGGCCACAGTGGTGCCTTTTCTCAAATAGAACTGCCAAAGTGATCTGCAGGGAGGCTTACCTCAGTGTAGACAATGGCCATCATCCAGAACCTTCGGCTGGGCCTGGGGACAGACAGCATGGCCCAGAGGAAGATGAGAATAGGGAGCAGGAGGGTGATCATGGAGGCAGAAACCATGTGGTTGAGGATGATCACAAAATAGCACACCATTTCCGAGCGGGCCACCAGCGTGTTATACATGGCATAGAACAACAGCAAGAACCGTGGCTGGCCCACATAGAACTTCTCTGACTCTTCTAGCTCATCATCATGAAACATCCTGTAAAAGTCAACACAGCATAATACCTTGGTCTTCCATGTCTCCAAATGACTGATTTTCATTTACCATGATCATGCCAGCTCTGCTCCCCTCCCTGGCACTTACTTTGTCTGTGTACTTCTTTTGGAGACTACCTAATATAGGACATTATTATAAAAAAAAATACCAGTACAAGTGTCAATAGACAATTTTTGCTGGTTCTAACCATGTGGTCATGGACTGAGGTGTGTTTTCAGTGTAAGAGAGACTGAAATTACACCATGAAACTTCAAAAAGTTCATGGAAAATGGGATTAAACTACGAGTTTATTTTGGTGCCAGAAAAAAAAAAAAAAGAAAAAGAAAAAGAAAAAAAAAGCCTACACATAGTTTTGGTTTTTTTTTTGTTTTTTTTTTTTTTTTTTCATGGTAAGCATTTACTTTGAACTATTTGAAGACCCTTGGCATATCTGATCTAAGTGTCTAGATGAACTTCTTCTTTTTTTTTTTTTGAGAGGTTTTTGCTATAGGGTACATGCTCTTGCCAGAAAGATAGAAAGAGACAGAGAGACAGAAAGCGAGAAATCATCCCCCAGGGGGGATGACCATGCCGCAATCCTTTCTCCATTCTCCTCTCGGGATCTTAGGCGCACATGCACACACGCCCGGTGTGAGTTTAAGCCACTGGATCCAGGACTTGAATCACAATCGACAACATGGGAGTCCAGAGACGTAGCCATTATGCCATTTGCTGGTTCCAAGATGAACTTTTTTTAACAAACGGGTTTTACCCCATGCTAAATCAGAGCATGCATCTAAGTGGTGACATCTGGATCTGACATCTGACCCGTGAACTGGACTCTTACTTGTTCAGCAGCAGCTCACTGGCTGTCAGTTCATGAGTCAAGGGAGGTAAGATGCTCGACTCCAACTTGTCGGTGCGGCTGTCATCTGGACTGACCACCATGTGGTTCTTGGCTCCAGAGTCATCCTGAGAGCCAAAGGAAAGGTGCTCAAAGCTGACGGCCTTGCTGTAGGAGGGTGGTGCCTCCACGTCCCCATCCATGGTGGAGTACTGGGGCAGCTCATCCTCAGGAGTGAGGCCAGCCTCCTCCACCCCCACTTCATACTCGGTCTCATACTCCTCCTTGGCCTCCGCAAGTTCGAGCTCGGGCTCAGCGTCCACCACTTCCTCTTCCTGCTCAGCCTCTACTTCCTCGATGGTCTCAGTGGTCCCCTGGCGTGAGTACAGCATGGTACACTGTGTGGGCTCACTGTGAGGAGAGAAGGACGGGCAGAGGCCCTGAACTTAGCATCTGCACTCTTGGAATCTTTCCAGATTCCCAGGAGACCTCATCAGAACTCCCAAATAAAAGCATCAAGGCATGAAAGAACATGAAATACCCCAGATTATTCTGCATTCCATCTGTTCATTTCTTCAGGATACTTATTCTAGTCTGTAGAAACTGAACGGCAGTCTCTCAAATGCAAAAGTTGCAGTGCCCACCTGCCCAGTTTAAAACCAGAGCATGTCACATGGCTCACAAGGGACAGCACTGGGGTGTGCACAGAGAGTCTGTTAATAGGACCAAGATTCATAGCCGTGAGTTCCAGGGTTGATTTCCAAATCACAGTTAGCACAGCAAACCTACCTTTCCATCTTCTTCAAAGAATAGTGCATGTGGGAATGAGAAGCTATGCCAGATTGTTCAAGTATATGCGGGTTTTGACCAAGGTATAGTCTGCTCTGAGTCCCACACAACCGACCCACCCAGATCCATAAAAGGATGCCAGGAATGATTAAATTCTGGCCGAACTAAACAATTGCATGCTTTATAAGAATTGTCACCTTCTTCCTTTAATATTTGCTTCTCTTCCCTGTGTTTCCATACTTTACCTGTTTCTTGTTGGCGTGTATTACATTTGGCTGAATTTCCACCACCCCTCCAGCTCCCAGTCATGTCTCTGAGTTCTTCACCTTCTACATGGACGTGTCAGCTATTTCGTCTTCCCAGTGTGGCAGGCCAGCTGTTTTCTCTTCCCCAGTATCACTTCTCCTTGGCCTTTCTCCCTCTTAGTTGACTGCTCCACCCCAGGATCTACTCTTGTTCTGTCACCTCCATCAACTTCAACTTACTTTTCTCTACTAATTCCTCCTCCGGTGCTCCTTTTCCAAAAATTTCTCTACTCTGATTGCCACAAGCCCCCCTACTCTTCTCTCTTATATCCTTCCCCTTCGTCTTTTATTCCTTTGTCTTCTAACTTTCCCTTTTCAGGTGTGGAAATGAAAATGGAGCAGCCACACAGTGAAATCATGGCATGTCTTTTATTGATGCATCCAGCCCCCAAAGGGGATGGGGTAAAAGCTATCCAGATATTGGGAATCTGGTGGATGTAAGGGATACTTTGTTAGACTCTGAAGTATGCGTAGATATCTTAATGGCACATGTGAGCAGCTAGATTTCATAAACACTGACATTCTCAAATGCACAGAGTGCACGCATTTTCTCATCATAGATACCAGCATAGACACGTCAGTGAGTGAATGAAAGAATGAACTTTAGAGAGCCCTTCACGGCATCCTATGACTGAGGTACCAGATTTGCTTAAGCCCTGATTGCTCACTCAGGTGTTTAAGCTCCATAGAGCTTTGGCCCTAAGTGTGCACCTCAGGTAAAAAGATCTCGAAATGAGGGACCAAACCAGATTTTTGCTAAGACTTATCTCAATTATATATAGCTTCCTAGGAAGGCTATAATCTCAGGGAATTTTCAGGTCACTGGAATCAACTCCATACCAGGTCTAACTTTCAGTATGATTGTAACCAATCTCTAGGGCTTGGGATCACATCTGGCCCTGAGAGGGTTGAGGGTATCTTGGAATTCAACCAAGTGGAATGGCATAGCAGGTGTGTGGCTGCTCAAGAACATCTCAAATGACGTTGGCATTCTCATCAATGCCAGGCCCGAACATGCTGCAGCACTGCGCCCAAACCTACCAGTAAAAAGATGACACTTCTCTGCTTTATCTCTGTGGGCAATCAAAATAACACTGGCTTTGGATTGGGTTATTTTCATGTGAGGATAAACACAGTGTAGCTGATGCCTGCTGACCATTGTAGGGCAATCCATAACAAGACTTTTTGGCTTGTCTCTGAATAATTTCACTTTTGAACGATTATTGTTTAATGGTGGAACTTAATAAGAAAACTTAAGCCCAAGTAATTTTCCCCTGAACAAAACAAGTTATAGTCTAGAAGGGTGATATATATTCTGCTGCCTAATAATATTCTTGTCAAAGCCAAGGTAAAATATATTCTGACTTTTAAGTCAGTTACACATATAAGGAGTGCACGGATTTATCCTGTAGCAACTAAAAATGACTCTATAAGGGAGATTGTTATTACTGCATGTTGCTTTTGACTAAATCATGAGAAAAAGTGTTCTCCCTTTTCCTGACAAATTTCAGGGTTGCCAACAAACCTCTAAATCATGGAGGAAATGTGCTTCTATTTTTGAACATAAGAAATGTGAAATACTTCAGAAATGGAGGACAGTGTTTATACGAAGGATTTTTAAGAAATTCCTAACTCACACAAACGAAGGTGTGGTTAGTTTAATATAATGCTGTCCTGGGAACAATGAAGTCTGAGAAACAGCAGTGGTTATGCTTTTATTAGTCATGCAAATTCTTAAAAAAAAAAGTAAAAATAAAATCACATACATCACAAGAACTTATATTTGCAGTGACTTAAAGGGGGAAAAGGTGGTAAAATCACAGAACAAAGCATGCACAAGTTAAGCACCTTGATGCTAAACTGCTACTGTCAGCTGATGAGGAGGACACATCCATGCTGAACATTTTACGGAGCCTAGGCCGAGCACGCTCGCTTGTTTTAGGAACAGTTTCTGGTCCATCTAAATCATCAAGGGTAGACTGCCTTGAGAACAGCATGGTTGCTTCAGTGTAGCAGCTAGCAGCGCAAACAGTTACAGAAACACAGTGTTAAAACACCAGTGGTACATCGGTTACACGAACACACGGCCATGCAGTAGACCACACACAACACCAACACCACCAACAACCACGACCACTGCAGCTGGGCTCCAGGACAAACAGGGAGCTGTTTAGCAGGACCATAAAACTCAGCAGTCCTGGAATTTAAAAAACACATAGGCTAGTGATAACATGAAATGGCACTAAGTGGGATAGGAAAATAGAACGACAAGTCCCAATATTTCTCTCACAAAGCATTATTTATGTCATTGTAATGTCGCAAAGCATTTTTCTTTCATGAAGAAAATATGCTTTCTTTGAGATCACAATCTTGAACTCATGGAGAGCATTTATAAGCCAAATTGCTTAGGAAGGAATAATGGCTCATGTACAGTTTATGAAGAGATTTAGATTTTTTTCCTTTTTTTGTTTAACCTGGTCTCCCAAATGAAAGAAGGAAGCTCAGGAATTACATAACTGAATTTTCCACCCCATTTCCGAGTGATATTCAGTTAAGCCAAACGAGATGCCTTGCATGTAGAAAAGATGCTGGTTTTATATACAACTGAATATAAACCAACATCGAAAAATAAGCAAAATGGTAAAGAAAATAAAGAAATTTTAGCAATGCCAGGTTCATTTTACCTGTTTACTTCTCATTTTGCCTAATCCTTATTCTGGATCTTGTTTAAGGCCTTGGTGAATGTCATTCAAGAGAGAACCCATTGGCTCAATCCTCCTCTCCTGATATCAAAAGGGTGCCAGTTGGGAAGGAATGATGGCAGATTTGGACTGAGATACTACTGGGTGATGATTCAACCACATGGCCACACAGCAAGCTCTTAGGTGACATGTTTGAAATGATACCACCCCTTCCCATCTGGAGATGCTCCTTAGAGTGTAACTAATGAGACTTGCAGCAATTTCAGCTAATATGTTTTCCAGGAAGACGAATGAAATCTGATTTCATAAAGTAACCATTAAAAAAATGTTTGCTATTTTACAACTTCTTTTGGGGGAATCATGACTATTACAGTAAGCCAAAGGGAACACAGACTCCTGGGGAATGCAGCCTCTGGGTCAGCCAGACTCTGTTCAATGACACAGATGTCTGAGTGTGAACTTTTTTCCAGCAGGCAGCCTGGCTTCCTCAGAGTCTGGTGTAGACAAATTATTATTTGGATATTTGAAAGTTTCCAAAGTAGACAAACCAGAAATGGGACTCAGCCATTGAGAAAAGAACAAGTATGTTAACCATTTACTCACAGCAAAATGGACCTTGTGTGTCCTCTCTTCCTTTAGGTTTGAAAAACAAAGTGAAATTACATTAAGAACTAATTTTAAAGGTTCTGATTTCCCAGGAAATTGATTGATTGGCCATTTTATAATTTGGGGGACATTTTGATAGTCTTGTTAAAAAGCAATTAATACATTTAAATATCTCCTACCTTACCAATTTTGATCATGGGTATGGTTTTATATTTGTAATCCGAGTCAGATTTAAAGGCAGACACTTGATTTTATTTCAACTAGTCCTTTTCCTTCTCCTTCTTTTCCTTTTAAGTTGTAATTTATAATATGTGATTGATTTCTTAATTGGAAAATCGTAAATGACTATGGACTTAAATGCCATGCATACAGAAATCATGAATGCTTATTTTCTAGAAAAATTATTTCCAGTCTACTTTCTACTATCCTTCTGAATTTCTTTGAATCTGGTTCTGGGGCAGCTATTCTCAAGTGAGGCTCATTACGATATTCAGGAGGTCTATGGAACTTTTGACATTTGATGGGGATTTTTAATTTATGTGTGTTTTTCCTCTTTGGGAGACAGCACATAGGTTTATGAAATTTCAAAAGAGGTTCATGTTACCAATCAGTGTTTGTTTCATCACAAATTAAGGACAAAAGACTAATGCAATCACACCCCTTTTCGCTTGCCAAGCCAGGTGACAGAAAAATCTCTGTATTGTAGAGTAGGGCAAGAAAGGGTGGTTAAAAAAAAGGTCATTCAAAAATATGATGAATCACATTATGGAGAAGCATATTTTCTTGAAGAAAAGATGCAAATGTACAATAATCGAACTATGTACTACACATGCATAAAATTATATTCTTCACTTAGTGTGAGAAAATAATTCTACTTGAATATGAACGTGACTTTCAGTTAAGTAACCTGAGCTGTCTAAACTCGAGTTGGAATCAATAAAAACTGAAAATACGGTTTGAGTCAGACCCTGTTCATATTCAATATATACTGAGCAACGTTGTCCAAAGTTGAGGATAGTGGGGCATTTGAAAATATTATGCAAAAATAAACAAACAAATAAAAAAACAGCATTTGGAAAATGTACCTCTAGAGAATCTCAGCATTTCTCTCATCCTACCATTTCCCCTCCTTAAAAAAAAAAAAAAAAAAAAAAAAAATTGGCTGTTTGGTTGTGAACATGTTCTAATGCAGGTGGATTTGGAAACTTTCAGATTCCCAGTCTGCCTTCATTCACTCCTGTAACTAGGAAGCAGCATTTGTCAGTATCTCTAGTATCCTCTACTTGCAGACAAATCTTGCTCCCTCCCACCATCCGTGGTATACATCTGCACACTTTTGCACACCTATCCATGCAGTTTTACTCATTATTAAGAAAGAGCTACCAAAGATAATTTGGAATATGAAGAGCTTATGAAGAATGGGGGGAATAGATTTTAAGTTTCTGTATTAAATGAACTAAAGAGAGAACAATTTGGTTTGAATTACATTAGCCTATAGATACAGAAAAATTGGTGCAACCAGGATGAATTAAGGAGGGCTTACACCTTTCAAATAGAACAGTTGGTATAGTTTGCATGCACACACACACACAAAGTCTCCAAATAAACTAATAAACTATGACTTTTTGTTTTAATACAGTCTTCACCAGTCAAAGGGTATCATATTAGAATTTCTCTTTGTAATTTTTAAAATTTACAAATGGTTTTAGAAATTAATGATTGAGAAATGTGCATATGCTTGGGAATGAGAATGAAGAAGAAAGTTTTATTATTCTGGCACAGAATAATAACAATTCTAACAATCAATTATTTTATTCTAGGAATTAAAAACACCTTAAACAGAATCTCAATTAGGAAATAAATGTTTAGACCACGAAACCCTGAATGGTTTCTATCCTAAATGCTGCTGCTTTGCACACAAATATATAATAGCTGAAATATCTGTGTCCTGGAACTTACAAATAAGCAAAGATTATTTTTAAATAAAAGAAACATATAATATCTTTTATTATCCTTCAAGAGACTTTAAAAGAATTAAAAGTTATTTTGAAAAGACAAGAAGGGATATAACCATGCAGATTTATCTGTACAAACATTACATTTAAGTCAATATATGCAAGAATACATATTTTTTAATAAATAGAAGTGAGATGTTAGTATATATACTATTTTAAAACTTAATGTTGTGCACATATATATGAATGTATGTGTGTGCATGTATATATATATACACATATATGTACATATACACATATATATGTGTATATGTACATATATGTGTATATATATATACATGCACACACATACATTTTTTAGAGAAAGATCTAGATCTTTCTCTAAAAAATGTATGTGTGTGCATGTATATATATATACACATATATGTACATATACACATATATATGTGTATCTTTCCATGCTAATAAATATAAATCTGTGTCAGTATATTTTTAAGGTAACACAAGAATGAACACAATTAGGGAAACTCAAATATTGCAATTCAGCAACAATTAAAAATAGCACTTCAAGGTAAAACTTCTTAATACCTGCCTCTCCCTGCTCAGATTTCAATTTCAATGTCCAGTTATTTATTTTGGGCTTCATTTCGATACAATGGCTTCAGTTCCCTCCTCTATTTTGTGTGGAACTATATTTAGTATTTGTGAAGGACAAATACTCTTACGAGCCACTAGTGCCTTGTTCAGTGTATAAAGTATGATTCCAAAGCAATTTGGCAGCCTCTAGACCAGGAGTCAACATGCAGTCCCTGCCGCCCTCACTATGACAGGAGTTTTAGGAGACAGTGGCCTTATCCTAGAGATTCTTTAAACCACATAGAGGAATACTCTTTTATTTATGTGTCTGTCCCAGAATCAAGCTCTTGGCTTAGAACAGGTGCTTTCTGACATGTTTAATGACTGAAGTAAATACATGAACATCCTCAGTGATAGAGTTCTTTACCCATGAAGATACCTGTATATAAGGTATAATTCATTCAGTATAGCTAATTCCCTAGGCAATGGAATGTTTCCTCCTAATACAGACTTCTGCTTTAATTCTGCAATTGACGGCAGGTGAACACCATTTTACAAAGCCAGTAGGTTGGCCTGGAGTGCAGAAAGAGGTGATGAGAGGCTTACCACAGTAGTCGAGAGCCTGACTTTGGTTTCTGGGACTGCTCTTATATACTTGCTAGCTGTGTGGTATTGGGTATATTTCCTAACCTCTCGGGAACTGAACCTTGTCTTTGTGAAACTGGGGTAACAGCATGCACCTCACCAGGCCTTCAGGGATAAAATGTGGTAACCCTGTGCAGTTCTTGGTTCTGACCCGTAGAGAATGCTCAGTGCATAGCAACCCTCAGCCACGTGTCACCTGCCACTCCTGTTGTGAAACTCAGAGATGATGGAAGCTAACGGAATCATTTCTGAAATTGCTATAGTGAACTGTAAGGTATACAAATAATAACTTGGGGACTGAGAAGGATCACTGTTATTTGCCTCCACCCTGGAGTTCTCTATGGTGTCCCTGTGAATCCTACAAGTATTTCTAATAGTTTACTATTGATGTCTGCTTTGATTTTTTTCAGTCTAGGAGAGCATGATATTCCTTTTACTCTGTCATGTAGATGGAGACAACCTAAAGAGAGTGGTGGAATCATGCTTGCTTCTGATTAACTTTCACTTCATTCATTTTTCATATTTGATGATGTCCACCTTGTTTACCTTTGTCAAAAGCAAAACCATTGTTTAGAAAGTGAAATACCTGGAGATACTGTCATGGGAGTCTAAGCTGTCCATCCTGTGGGCAGTCTGTGCACCTGAAGCAGTCTCAGGTCGCTCGTCAATTGTGTCCAGCCCTGACTCCCTGGACAGGTTCATAATGTGGTTCTGATAGTACATGTGGATGCTCTCCCGGGTCGGAACATTTCCCTGTAGAGGAGGAGACATTGCCACAAGTTAAAAGTATCCAACCTCATTAGGCAATTTTAAACAAGTGATCCCTTCTTTTATGTAGATAATTTTGCTAAATCATAAGAACCTTTCCAGAAATAAGCAGTGATTTTTAAATAAAATCTATAAACCATATACAACTATACTCTATTACTCTGCATATATCCTAATTTTTCCTATGAGAAATTCAGATCAAACTTCATAGACTAAAACTGGAATCCTTTTTAGGATTTTCAGAGTAGGTGTAACTGCAAACTTCAGTAAGGGGAGATTCTGGAATATATGATTAAGCTAGCCAATATCCCAGGACTAGGGGTGTGTGTGCTGATTATTTTCCTTCTGAATATGAAACAGATTTTAATATATGAAAAAGCAGAAGAGTTATGCAAAAACTGGCTAGAAAGAAAGAATTTTGCCTTATCCTACTTGAAGTTTTAGATATTGACTTTTTAAATCTTTTTAATGTGGAAGAAGCAAAAGAAGAGTGATATCCACAGTGATACCTTCTTAATTTCTCTGGTCAGCATGCACCTTTCAATTCTCAGGACTGTAGATATATCGATATGCTCCCTTGAAATGGAGTTGAGCCAAGTGGTGAAACTATCCACTGTTGCCAGAAACAGGACCCAGGTGAACTTCAGAATATTAAATATCCTCTTGATAATATTATCTGGAAGAAGAAGGCAAAGGAACAAAACACCATTAGCAATTCTTCTGTCATGCAGTGCAGTGATATTGTATCTAAGTCAGACTGGTCCCTGCCCCACATACCCAACAAGAAGTGGGGCTCCCGACACAGCATGGCCTGGAGGAATCTTGTGCATAAGAAAGTTTTGCAGGGCTTTCTACACTCGGAGTTGCAGAATCCAAACCAAACCAGTAGAGAATTTGCAATCTTTGGGGCTCAGCCAGTGGTGTGGTGAAGGTGGCTGGATCCCACATGACTGACTCTGCCGTCTGAGACTTGAAAAACATGCCCGGCACAGGCATGCCCAAAATCCCAAGAGGAAAATGGAGGAGAAGGGATTGCTGTATGGCAATACTCGGGCTGGTGATTTTTCCCTTTCCCTTTCTTTCTCTCTGTTTCTCTCACAGGTGAGTGCACGCACACTACAGCCCAACTCAAGATGAAAAAAAGGGATTTATATCCTTTACCTAAAGTATCAGGCAAAATGGATCCATATAATAGTTCTGATTAAAAGTAGAGCCTGCATTTAAACTAGAAAGATATGTCTATGAGTATTACTGACACAAGATGGAAACAGTCTGTATGTGGCTACCTGGTCCTTTAATGATTTCCTAATAGCATCTTCTTTTCTTAAGTATGAATTATTGTGAGACCAGCAGATGGTGTAATGGTTACACCACTAGACTCCCACATAGTTGACTATGGTTCGAGTCCTGGACCTGGCGGCTTAAACTCACACTAGGTGAGTGTATGTGCATGCCCAAAATCTCGAGAGGAGAATGGAGGAGAAAGGATTGCATCATGGCACCCCCCCACTGGGGTGTGTGTGTGTGATTTCTCACTTTCTCTCTGTCTCTCTGGCGGATGCATAAGTCCTATAGCAAAAATCCCTCGTTAAAAAAATAAAATGTATGAATTATTGTTGGAAACATGTCTTGATTCAGTCAGAATCTGATACTTCTCACTGCATGTGCATTTCAGTTAAGTCACCTTAAACCTGTTCTGTAAAGAGTTACTACACAGACTGAAAGAATGTCTCCTGCACCACTGAGTTACGTCATCATTCTTATACTGAGCTGTTTGTGTTAACTACGAAATTCTGCACACAATCAATCCTCCCAATCAACAGGAGCCCTGAGATTCCTCATGTACTTGGGTTCTCTTCTTGAGTCATGTCTGTAATCGGGAACCTGGGAGAGCTGTCGCGTGGTAGCTCAGCTCAGATTCCCAACACGCGCACGATGTTGACTCAGTGCCATACACGCGTCTCTCCAGCACCCTCAGAGATTTAAACCCAAGCTCCTTGATCACCGAGAAAGCGCTGAGAAGGTTCCACAGCTGTGACCTCGGTTTTTCTAATGTATTCAGCCTTAAAAACAGAAGGGAATCCTGTTGCTGGTGACACAAATGATTGCAGAAAATATGCTAAATGAAATAAACCAGATGCAGGATGACAAATACTGCATGATCTCACATATGCGTTGAATCTAAGAGAGTCAAGCTCATAGAAGCAGAGAGTAGAAAGGTAGTCACCAGAGGCAGGGAAGGGGAGAATGAGGTAGGTCAAAGGGTACAAACTTGTAATTATTATTATTTTTTTTTTTGGAGAGATTTTTGCTATAGGGCGAGTGCACTCACCAGAAAGACAGAGAGAGACAGAGAGACAGAAATTGAGAAATCACCCCAGGGAGGATGGTCACGCTGCAATCCCTTCTTCTTTGTTCTCCTCTTGGAGTCTTGGGCACACATGCACACGTGCCTGGCCTGAGTTTAAGCCACTGGGTCCAGGACTCGAACTGCGGTCGACTACATGGGAGTCCAGTGACATAGCCATTACGCTAACTGCTGGTCCCACTTTTAGGTCACTCTTAACCACATACAAAAAAGGTAACAGTAGAAGGTGTTGAATAGGTTAATTTGCTTGACTCTAATAATCAAATCATTACGTATATGTGTGTTAAAACAGCATGTTGTACACCTTATACAGTAAAAAATGAGTCAAAATAGGGGCCAGCAGGTGGCATTGTGGTTAAGGAGCTAGACTCACACATCACCAATTTTGCAGTTTGGTCCAGACCCAGTGGTGTGAAAGTCACACTGGGCATTTGTGAATACAAGCCCAAAATTCCAGGAAGAGAATGGGGAAGAAGAGATGGTACTGTGGTCATCTCCCCTGGGGAGTGATTTCTCACTTTACCTCTTTCTGCCTCTCTCTAGGTGCCTTATGGCAAAAACAAAAATAAAATGGAAAAAAAAGAGTCAAAATAAAAGATATACCACATTTGACTGTCTTTCCTACTCATTTGTGTAAACCTAAGATATATGAGGAACCTTTCAAGACATGCCACAAAATTTTAATCAAAGTGAAATTTTTTCAATAGTCATTTTATAAATTTTTTGATTATTTTTTTTTGCTATAGGGCGTGTGCACTCACCAGAAAGAGAGAGAGAGAGAGACAGAGAGATAGAAAGCAAGAAATTACCCCCAGGGGTGATGGTCATGCATCAATCCCTTATCATCCATTCTCCTCTTGGAATCTTGGGCATGCACGCACATGCGCCTGGTGTGAGTTTAAACCACCGGGTCAGGGACTTGAACCTCGGTTGACTACTTGAGAGTTCAGTGACATAGCCATTATGCTAACTACTGGTCCCTGTTATTTTATAAATTTATTTTATTAACTGTTATAAATAAAAATTGGGTGTAATAAGGTGAATACTTACTAAACATGATCATGAATTAAGAATTGCCTTACTTGGGACCAGCAGTTGGCGTGGCTATGTTGCTGGACTCCCATGTAGTCAACAGTGGTTCAAGTCCTAGACCTGGTGGCTTAAACTCATGCTGGGCGTGTGTGCGTGTGTGCCCAAGATCCCAATAGGAGAACAGAGAAGAAGGGATTGTGGCATGGCCATCCCTTGGGGTGGTGATTTCTCACTTTCTGTCTCTCTCTCTCTCTCTGTGTGATGAGCGCACACACCCTATAGCAAAAACCTCTCCTCTCTAAAAAAAAAAAAAAAAGCCTTACTGTTCATTAAAAAAAAAGCCCACCATCACTAAGAATAATAACTTACATCCTTCACCGTTCTATTACATCAAAAAAAAGAAAAAGAAAGAAATCAGATTTAAATGTCATAGCAAAATGTTAATAAATTTATCACTAATGATTATTAAAATTGTAGTTTTAAATTATCATTAGAGTATAGAATAGTGCAAAATTCACTGATAAAAGCCTTTATGATATTGTACAGGGTTCAACAAACATTGTCTGTCCAGCACTGGCAGTAAATAACTTTGGCTTCAAGGGCCACACTCTCTGTGGCAGGGACTTGATTCTTGCTAAGGCGTGCCAGCTGCCACAATGGATTGACTGTGAACAAGCATGACTGGTTCTCAATAAAACTTTACTAATGGGCATTCTCATAGTTATAGTTCATAACTTCCGTATGTCATGAAATGCTCTTCTCCTTTTGATTTTTTACCCAAACATTAAAAATATAAAAAGCATCATTTGCTCAGGGCCAGCAGATGGCACAGTGGTTAAGGGGTTGGCTGACCATGGTGCAAGTCCTGAAGCTAGTGGTTTGCTTTCTTTCCTCCTGTCTGTCTCTTTCTGGTGAGTGCATGCGCCTGATAGCAAAAATAAATAAATAAATAAATAAATAAATAAATATATTTTTTAAAAAAATCACCATTTGCTAAAAAGTCATAGAAAAGCAGATGGCATGTCCAACTTGGCCCAAAGCTGTAAGTTTGCTGACCCTGACCTAAGGTAATAGACATGATGGTTGAAGACTCACTCTTTTTTTTTTTTTAAATCATTCATTCATTCATTCTTAAGTTTGCCATAGGGCACATGAAAGGAAAAGCATGGAGAGGCCAGAGTGTGGCACAGCAGTAACAAAACTGGCCCCACACAGAAAGGCCCTTGGATTGTATCTCAGGGACTTTCTGTACATGTTGGGTGCACACATGCCTGTGACCTAGGCTAGCTAGGACTGGGGGTAGATCATGGCATGAAGACCCTATTTGGAATGCTGTATCTCTCTCTCTCTCATGGAGGAAATGAATAAGTAAGCTTAAACACACACAAACACACACACACACACACACACACACACACGGAAAAGCATTGGGTCTAGTGTGGTGGTTGACACTACGCTAGTAGGCTGGGACCACAGGGGAGGCCTGGATTATATTCCTAACCCACCTAAAAGCTAGGTGTAGTGGTGCACACCTGTAATGCCAGTGACTCAGGGAAGCTGAGGCAGGAGAGTCTCATGCTTGAGGCTATACTGAAAATGAGTGTGGAATACTGGCATGCACCTGTGGTTCCAGCTACTCAGCAGGCTTGTGATTTGGTGAGGTATTGTCTTTAAGAAAGAAATAAATAAAGAAAGAAAAAAAACATAAAAAGAAATTTAGCTATGGAGGGTATGGCCTCTGGAAAGAGTCCAGGTGGGCCAGGTAGAGACACAGAAGAGTTAAATCAGAACCACCTCATAAAGCAACAGCAATCTCGAAGTTCCAGCTCCTACCTGGGGAGCCAGTTTGGTAATCTGGAGAAGGAGAAGGGAGAAGGGGCTCCAGTGGCCTGATAGTCAGCCAGGCCCTGGTGGACCCCGCGAGGCAGAGCAGAGATGATGGTTGTACCTTTCAAAGGCTTTCCTGACTACGCTGTCACTATTTTGCCGTCCCACAGGCCCTTGGGAATCTGGGTTACACCAAACAGCCTTACAGCAGGTATGATTTAGGAAGTAAGGAAAAGAGAGTGAATACCCTTTGCTGAATAAAGAGGCACAGAGACCAGCAGCCACTCGGTGTGGGTGAAGGGAGGGGCTGCAGAGTCCATAGAAGAGCAAACCTGAACCACAGATGCCATGAATGCCCACGTTTCTCTATCCGACCCACCCCCTTTAAATAAATAAATCTTGAGCAAGGCATGTATTCCCCACCTTGTTTGGATAGAACTTCTCTTTTGCACAGACATAAAAGGGAAGCTTGATTCCTGAAGGCTGAAGGATTTGGGGTTACACCTATTAATCCACTGTTCTTTACATGAGGGAACTTCAAAAAGCTTACAGAAAAATAGAATTAAGGTACAAGTTTATTTTGGTCAGCATTTTTTGAAATCCATGCATTTTTTTCCATAATATACATTTTCCAGGGATATTTTGAAGACCTCTTATATTTCTAACAACTTACTTTTTTTCTTCTATTCACAATTATTTTCTTAAAAGTAGTTAAGACAAACTATAGTTTTGCTACAGTGGACAGGATGAGAAAGTTATGATGGCTACACTGGTGATATGAATAACACACACTTTGTTAATCTGGGTCATCACAAGCTGTGTGGAATTAGGGCTTTAATTTTAAGTTTATATATTTAACTCCAGTGGAAGTAGGGCACAGTAGTCAAAAGCACAGACTCTGGATTCAGACTCACTCCCTGTGTTGAAATCCCATTCTATCCCTTTGTGTCCGTATATATTCGTAAAAGCCAATGTCTCTCTCTTTCTCTCTATCTCTGTCTCCTCTCTCTTTCTCACTGTTGGTTCCTTTATCTGTGAAATGGGAAAAGAGGGTATCCGAGGGCATTAAACATGTCGTATGCCTAAAGCTCTTGGAAAAGCAACTGGCCAATAAGATGTACAATTTATTGTGTTAGATACTATTATTCTATGAAGTGTTGTAACAATATAAAATATGGGCACTTCAACGAGTTCACAGAAAATAGAATTAAAGTATGAATTTATTTTGGTGCCATGATTTTTTGAAGTCCATGGATAATGTTTTTAATAATATGCATTTTAAATGAACTTTCCGAAGATCCTTTCTTATGGATATTTGATTACCTGGAAGTTGAAGGCAGGATTTGAGTCAAGGCACCGCAGAGGGTGGTCGACTGCCTTGGGTTAGTTTCACTCTGTGCCAGCAGATGGCAGCCTTGGAAGCCTTTTGAGGGAGTAAAAGACCTGACAGTCTTGCTTGCTGATAAATAATTGCTCAGGAGTTCCAAAGTGAAGTCAAGGGCATGATGTGTTTATGGAACTAGAAACATATTGAGCTCATTTCATTTGGAGGCCTGTGCTTTGTCTTTTCCTTTACCATCCTATGAGGAAGAAACGCCTTCAAATCACATTCTATGAGAAGTCCAGGTAGCACATGAGTAGGCAGGTAGTTAGAAGACAAGATTTCTCTCTCTGGCTGTCACATAGTAGCTATGAACCCTGAGCAAGTCACCACATCACTGGGACGTGCTTTTCCCCTCCTAAAACAGGGCCATTCCCACACTTCCAGAACCCTTCCCATTGAAATTCTTTTATTGTTGTTTAAAATTAATTGCCAGTTTCACTTGATTTTTTTGTGTGCCTCTATCTTGATGACTTTCATGGAACATTCATAATTTTCTCCCTACAATCCTCCATAGGTATTTACATAAAGGAATTTAAAAGCCAACAGTAATGCAATAGTGTAAAGGCCAGATTTGGTTTTGAGAGTCACTAGCGATTTCAGTAGGAATCACAATTCGAGGGACACTGATGATTTACTCATAGTCCAGACACAGTGTTGGATTCATGATTTTTCAGGCAGTCTTCCATTATATACTATCTGGGCAAGGGTCAACTTCATTTCCCTGCTCATACTTGTCTTTATTTTCTTACCTGGTCCATCAGATTTCTTTTTGATTGGTTCATCCTCTCGGCCTTCCCATTCCACAGGACCTGCCAAGTGTGTTCAATAAAGATGAGTTAAATTCATTGTAGGGTAAATGGAATGCCAATACTATTCTATATTAAAAGGAACTTTATAATTAAATCTAGGAATCTGCCTATTTTAAGAGTTCTTGAGGAAACCTGTATGAATTTATAAGTTTCAGAATCTCTATTCCACTCCAGAGTAAACTCTGGGTGGGTAAACTACAAACCACTAGCCACATATGGCCAGATTATTGCTGTTAGAAAGCTTATGAATTCAGAATGGTACATATGAAAATTACATGACATTTGAATTTTAAAGGAATAGAGACACTTCCATTTGTCTGTATATTGACTATGGCTACCTTCCCCCTACAAAAGGCTGAGTTGAGTGCAACAGAGACTTCACGTATGAAAAGCTTAAAATATTTACTGTCTGAAGGCCAGCAGGTGGCATGGTGGTTAGGATCCAGTGGATTAAAAAACTCAATGGGTGTGGGTGAGTGCATGCCTAAAAAAATCCCGAGAGGAGAATGGATGAGAAGAGACTGTGGCCAATATTGACTGTCTGGTCCTTTAAGTCCTAACTTTAGGATGATGTTACAAATTTTGGTTGGTCATATCTTAAAATGACAATATAGAAATTCATTTTATTTCTTATTCTTTTATTTAAGGTTCAGATCTATCAAATAAAAGCATAGGACACTTAGTTAAATTTAAATTTCAGATGAAGAAGTAATTTTTTTAATCTATACATATGTTCCACGAAATATATTCACATTATACTTAAATTAAACATTGTTATTTATGTTAAATACTTTAATTGGACTCTTATCTTTGATCTGGGAGTACTACCTAAGACTATTCAAGAGCTGACTCTAGTTCATCTTCTCAAACTGCTTTTCTACTATCCTATTTTCTATTTTCTACTGGTGTTTCATGTCGTGTCTTTATCTGCTAAGCTGATCTCCTCCCAACCCCATTTATGCATGGTTTACCCTTCTTCTGCCAGATTGTCAGCCTCTATTAAACCCTATCTTTTTCATAAAACTTTCCCTAATATGCTTGACTAAAAGAAATCCTCTCTCCTTTTGGTCCTACACTATTTTATCGGTACTTTTCTTTTTTTAGTGAAAATTTGCAGTTTGTATACAATTAGGATTTTTTCCACTATATCTGTCTTCTCTATATGTGAAGACAGGAGGCTTTAGAGCCAAGTTATCTGGGATGAATGGCTGTGTGCCCTCAGGCAAGTTGCTGCACTGTCTGGAACCTCATTACCTAATCTGTACAGCAGGGATGATAAAATACCCCTAGATTCTTGTAAAGACAAGAGGAGTTACTACACACAAAGTACTTTCGATAGCACCGAACACTTCAGGAAAACAGAATCTGTGTCCTTCATCCATTTGGGAGAAACCTAGATGAGATGATACTTACACCAAAAAAATGTTGACTAGAAATTCATTTGTGTTTGTATTTAAATAAATTTGTTTCAGTTTCAGTATCTCTAAATTATTACTGTCTGACTTATAGGTATATAATGGTGCGAATGAAATAAGCTTCCAGTGGCCAGCAGATGGCATATCACTTATGTCACTGGACTCTTACATGGCTGACTGAGATTTGAGTCCCTGACTTGAAATCATGCTGGGTGTGTGTGCATGTGTGCCCAAGATCCCGGAAGAAGAATAGAGGAGAAGGGATTGGGCATGTCCAATACCCCCCGGAGGTAATTTCTCACTTTCCTCTCAATGTCTTTGTCTCTCTGGCAAGTGATCATGCCCTAAGGCAAAAACCTCTAAAAAAAAAAAAAAAGAAAGAAAGAATCTTCCAGACATAAAGTAATGAGCTATTTTTAAGGTGACTTTAAGTCATCAATTTTTAAGTCATAACTTCTCAGAACTGGTCACAAAAGTTTAGAAAAGCTAAATATATGAGAATACCACACACAATTTTGGAAAGAAAAGTAGTGAGGGGAGTTTATCTCACTAAATTTTAAAACTAATGCTAGAGCTACTGCAATCAAAAATACAGATAAGGATACAGTCTCCAAACATACCTAAGCATAAATGAAAGTTCGATACTAGTAACACTAGATCCAATAGAAAGAAAAATTTCACTAATAAATATGCAGGGGCTTCAAAAATTAATAGAAAATGCACATTTTGAGAAAACTATTTCAATTTTTGTTGGCCTCAAAGTAAACTTATACTTCAATTCCTTTTTTTTTTTTTTAAGTTTGCTATAGGGTGCATGTGTTCACTGAAGTCAGACTGAGAAAAAGGGAGAGCAAGAAGTCACACACCCCCTCCCCCAGGGAGGATGGCCATGCTGCAATCCTCTCCCTTCCATCGCCCCCTTGAATTTTGGGCAAGCACATGTAACAAGCATATTTTTCAAGTCACCAGGTCTGGGATTCGGATGGCATAGTAGACTATATGGGATCCAGCTGCTCTAACCACCATACATCTCACTGCCCTTTAACTACAGTTTGCCACAAACTTTTGAATTTTCCCCATGAGAAATGGGAGAATTTTCTATCCATTTAAAAGAAAACAAATCAGGGACCAGCAGTAAGCGTAATGGCTATGTCGCTCGACTCCCACGTAGTCGACCGCGGTTTGAGTCCCAGACCCGGTGGCTTAGAACTCACGCCGGGCATGTGTGTGCGCATGCCCAAGATCCCGAGGGGAGAACGGAGGGGAGGGGATTGCAGTGTGGCCACCCCCCTGGGGGGTGATTTCCTGCTTTCTGTCTCTCTGTCTCTCTCTGTCTGGCAAAAACCTCTCAAAAAAAAAAAAAGTAAACAAATCAGATCTTTATAAGATAAGAGCAATTCAAAATGTAAATAAAATTAATAGAAAATTTTTAAAAAGGCCCATAACTTTAGGGGGAGATACTTCCTTTAACCAGATGAAAATCTAGGAAGTACAAAAAGAGATTTAGAGCCACTTGATTTCAGAAAAATTAAAAATTGCATAGATAACATACATGATAAACTAAGTCTAATATAAGCATCAGATAGGGAAAAAATAACTCATGAAAAAAGAGTAATAAACCTAGCATATTAAGTTAATAATAAAGAACAAACATCTCTACAAAATAATAAGAAAAAAATGGTAACATGTTTAAATCTTACCCTTGGAAGTAAAAATTACCAAGAACACATGAAATAAAAAATGTTCACTCTCATAAGTTGGGAATTCAACTCCATTCAAATGAAAACAGGATATCTGTCATCCTCCAGAAAGAAACACAATAAAAAGAACAGTGATAGCCTGTGATATAAGACTATGGGGAATAGACACTCTTGTCTCTCATACCTAGGAATGAAAACCACAAATAAGAAGAGGCATACCTTTTGACTCAGTAGTCCTTTAACTTTAAAGAATCTATTCTGTTGGAAGTAATTTTTTTCCTTACCTTTGCTATGTGTTTAAATAAAAACACACACACAAACACACACATTTGTGAGTATCTGAGTACACAGATTTTTTTGTGTGTGCAGAGATATCTACTATAGCATTGTTCATTATGGCAAAAATCTTGAAGCATATTTTGTGTCCATTAAAGATAGATTCATTAAATAAATTATGCATATCTGTACTATAGACCATTTTGCAGCTATTAAAAAGAATGGTATGGTTTTATAACTAGTTCATTGGAAAAATGTTTGTAACATATTACTAATGAAAATATAAGAGTTTTATAAGGCATAAACTCATTTTTGAAAAAGGAGTCAAAGTAAAGACAGTATGCACTTAGGATTTGTGACTCAGAAGGTAGTTTTTGGTGGGACTGGGTTGTGACAGATTGCACATTTACCAATTTACTGCTTGACTTGCCCCATCAGATGTGTATTAATTTTACCTTTTGGACACAATAAAATTAAATTAGAGATACCAGGAGGTAGCAGGAGAAAGAAAGTAAAAAAAAAAGAGGTCAGTTTTTGCAATTAGAATTCCATTAGAAGTTATGTTTTCCTTTTATTTTTTGAATCTTTTAAATTTCACAAGGAACATAGAATATACTTTTTGGGTAAAGAACCAAAATATAATATATAAGCCTAAAGTTTCTAATCTCTCTCTATCAATACCCCCCCCTCCAGGCATGTACATTCCCCAAAAAGAGAGAGAGGTGATATAGTGATAGGGAAAGTGAGAAATCATCCCTTGGGGTGATGGCCAACTTGCAATCCCTTCTCCTCCATATTCCTCCTGGAATCTTGGGCATGCATGCACACATGCCTGGCATGATTTTTAAACCACCAGGTCTGAGATTGAACTGTGGTCCACCAAGTAGGAGTCTAGCAACATAAACACTAAACCATCTACTGGTCCAATCATATCTCTCTCTCTTTATTTTTTTTGAGAAGTTTTTGCTATAGAGCATGCATACTCACTAGAAAGACAGAGAGAGACATAGAGACAGAAAGCGAGAAATCATCCGCCAGGGGGGATGGCCACACTACAATCCCTTCTCCTCCATTCTCTTCTTCGGATTTGGGACACACATGCACATGTGCCCAGCGTGAGTTTAAGCCACCGGGTCCGGGACTTGAACCATGCTAGACTACATGGGAGTCCAACGACAAAGTCATTACACTAACTGCTAGTCCCAATCATTTCTCTTAATCTCCTCTCTCCCAAGAGGTAATCAGTGCTATTAACTTGCCAAGGATTATACCTGATCTTTCTTTTGCATTTAATATTATTATAGGTACTTGCTACAAATGAAAAATACTGTGAAAAATATTGTCTCCAGACACTTTGGTTTTCTTTGTTTAATGAATGGCTTCCTACTGAGCATGCCATTTTGCAATGTATTGTTTTTTACTTAAGAATGAGTAAGAAATTGTTTCCCATGACAGTTCAGATCTAAACATTTCATTTTTAACTGCTGCATAGTATTTTATAACATATTGGTAACATATTTTATTTAACTCTTGTTTATATGAACATTTAAGATGCTTCCAAATCTTTGTTATTAACTAAGAAGGTTGATGAATATGCTTAGATATGTGTGCTTGTGCACATGTAAAGTATCACTTCAGGTCAAGTCATACATCTAAAAGTGGGATTGAGCTACAGTATAATACATACATTTGAAATGTTACTAGACACTGACACGTGGCTCTTCAAAGTGGATATACTACGTTACACCACCACTCATGTCACGTACATGTATTTATCTTCCCAAAAGCTCCCAAACCATGATATCATCAAATGTTTAGGTTCTTGCCAATCCAATAGGTAGAAAAACAGTATGTCAAAATGTTTGGTGTATGTTTCTCATATTATTAGTGAGGCTGAGCACATTTTGGTCAGTTTTTGTTTTCTGTTCTGTGAATTATTTTTTTGTATCCTTTCATATATTGGGTTGAATTATTACATGTTTTCAAGTGTACTGATATAATGCTGAATATAGTGCTGGTAGCTATGTCCCAGTTTTCTGTTGTTGTTCCTGAATATTGAAGTGGTCTTTCCTTTTTTTTCTTGATGTACTTGCCAAAGGTTTATCTCTCTTACTTTTTTCCAAGAACAGCTTTTAACTTAAATGATCAGGTCTTATCTTGCATTTCTTTTTTAATTACTTAATATTCACTTTAAAATTAGCCTTTTCTTTCTACCTTCTTTGGGTTTATTCTGATCCTTTCTTCTCTTCCCATTTTACCTATCTTAACTTGAATTCATGCCTTAATTTATTCCAAGTGACAGGTATGAACACAGGGCACATGAGCCTCTTTGCACTCTTTAGAATTTAAGATTTCATCCCTCTGAAGCACCTGTGATTTGCCATTTCCCTCTGTATTTCCGGGGCAACAGGAACAGAAAACACTGCCTGTGAACCACTGCTCCCTAACCGCCTGCACTCACCTTCCCCAGATCCTTTTCGCCTTCGCTTCTGTTCTTCTCTTGCAGACCGCTTTTTCTCTTTGCGTCTCTGTCGGAGTGCTGTTTTAGGATCAGTAATCCAGGCTTGATAAACAAACTGAAGGAAGAACGTTCAATTATTTTCTGTTTCTTTTTTTTTTTTTTTTTTTTTTTTTTT
>NW_006203430.1:5452299-5464832 GCF_000334495.1 Tupaia belangeri chinensis
TTTTTTTTTTTTTTTTTTTTTTTTTTTTTTTTTTTTTTTTTTAGTATTTCTAAATGAAAAGGGACCTACACCAAGACTCCTGACTTTCAAATATGTTTGTTTTCTCCCAACCTAAACTATTATAAATATCCCTTTCTATCTAGCCTCAACATGTTGAGCTGACCTGTGCTATTTTCTGTATCATGAGATACAATATGAAAATAGATGTGTAAGTATTTCATTTGGTATTACAAATAGTCATGAGATAAACTTTGGGTATATCCGAACCATCATTTCTCCCAAGTCCCTAAATACCACCGCCATTTGTGATATTTAATTACTGATTTTCATATACTACACATAACAGCAATAAGCTAGAAGCCTCACTAAGAATTATGATAGTAGTTCCTCTTATCACGAATAATCTCTGAGTCAAAAACAGAACAATATCTTGAATAGCCTTATTTACTTTGAGAAAATAGTTTCACATTGTTATCCCTTGTGAATAACAGTGATTACCAGCAACTTGAGAAAAGGTTTTGTAGAGTAGTTCGTATTTTGAAAGAAAAAAAAATATGATATTAAGGTTAAGGAGTTATTCCACGATAGTATGGAAGAAAAAAATATGGTGCTTTGGGTTGCCTTTTGTCATTTTCTTTCGAAAGCTGAAAACAGTTGCATTAGTATAGCCAATAACCAGGAAAGAGCAATTTTAAGCAGCCCACCTACCAAAAGTCTCCCCAGCCATGCAGGAAGAACAAAAAGAAAATCCTGGAATCCAAAATCAGCCATTCAGAATCACTAAGCCAAGCAGGCATGCTCCCCATGCACCACAAACACACCTGGGTCTCAGGGAAGCTGGGTTTTTCATTATGATGTTAAAGTAAAAGAAATGTTTGGTGGGGGCTCTTGTAAACCCAGATATTTTCATTTTATTCTACCTTATTTTTAGATTTCTGAAACCTTTGAAAATCACAGTATAAGCAAACCATTGTCATTGTGATGTCAGTAGAAAATAAAGAGAGATTCAAGTTTTCCATATATAGTTATGTAAGGTTCATAGGTTATTAAAGAAGATTTTTTTTTCTCACTGATAGAAATATAATTTTTCATGGGTAATTAACATAAACACAATATCTGTGTTATTTCTGAATAAAAAATCCAGGAGGCAAAAAACAAACAAACAAACAAACAAAAACATTTTATACCAAAAACATATGTTTAAAATGAGAGCCGGAATAAAGAAATTTATGTTAAATGCTTATTGAGCATATTAATTGGAAATTCTATCAAGAATGTCTCTGAGGTTTGGTACACTAATAAGGAAATTTATTTCAGCTCAATACTGGTTGTCTATTTAGAAGAATTTGAACTACTAAAAGTAAGAATTTTTCAGGTTTAAAAGCAACATGTGGTGATATTTCCTTTAAAAACAGTGTTATTATAATATTGCTTTTAGAAAAGACAAGAATCTCAAAAATAGAAGATAAAAAAGTAATTTAAGAACTGAAAATGTAAGCAGATGCATAGTTAGAGGAATTCTTTGGCTCTGAAGAAAAAGAAAAATGGAACAGAAAGTGAGAAGGAGAGAGGGAAGGGGATGTTAATGGTAGAATTAAACATTTTATACCAAAAACATATGTTTAAAATGAGAGCCGGAATAAAGAAATTTATGTTAAATGCTTATTGAGCATATTAATTGGAAATTCTATCAAGAATGTCTCTGAGGTTTGGTACACTAATAAGGAAATTTATTTCAGCTCAATACTGGTTGTCTATTTAGAAGAATTTGAACTACTAAAAGTAAGAATTTTTCAGGTTTAAAAGCAACATGTGGTGATATTTCCTTTAAAAACAGTGTTATTATAATATTGCTTTTAGAAAAGACAAGAATCTCAAAAATAGAAGATAAAAAAGTAATTTAAGAACTGAAAATGTAAGCAGATGCATAGTTAGAGGAATTCTTTGGCTCTGAAGAAAAAGAAAAATGGAACAGAAAGTGAGAAGGAGAGAGGGAAGGGGATGTTAATGGTAGAATTGAAGACGTCTCATAGAAAGAGTAAATACTATTAACTTTTAACATACTAGAAGAAAACTCCTAGTTCTATGAATGAGGCCTATCAGTTCTTTCTCAAAGATTGCCTGTGTGCCACATAGACAATTTAGATTATGCAAATAAGGGGGAAAAAGAAAGGAAAAGGGAACACCTGACATCTTACTATTTGTAAGTAAACTATCTCAACATTGAAGTTTAGAAATAGTTTTGATCAAGGGTCAGTTTTCCCTCAGACCTACTATTTTAGAAAAACATGATACTAAAGAAGGAGGAGGAAATGTCTTATTCCTCACTGAGCATAGAAATGGAAAGTTCTTACTGAACCTCCAAATTCTCACTTTGTAGTTATAGTTGTCAACTAAAGAAATGGGTCTGTCTCTGAGGAATCAGACACAACACTCTTTAACTATATACAGAAAAAGAAAACAACATGGAAATGTACATAAAAGACTTTTAGGTCCTCCAAATGGCCACTACTACTGTGTATATTCTCAACTTCATCTTAAATTTTATCTTAAATGGCTTTATTTTAAATTTTCATATTTATTAGGGGAAAATGGGATTAATTTTATGGCAAACTTACTCACAAATTCATTTATTCTTTCAAACAGAAAAGAAAGTTTAACGAAATGGGGATCTTTTAGTAAAATTTGTGGTTTCATAATCTATCTTTTACTTTAGATGTAATCCAACTCCTTCTGTATATTGTGTGTAGAAAGATGATTTAACTTTTTTAGCATTTATCTTATGGCGTTTGCACTCACCAGAGAGAGAGAGATGAAAAGAGAGAAACAGAGAGATAAAGTGAGAAAGCACTCTCCTAGGGGCAATGGCCATGTCACAGTCCCATCTCTTCTATTCTCCTCTCAGGATTTTAGGTATGCTCACACACATGCCTGGCATGATTTTCAATCTGTCACGTCTGGAACTGAAACCACGCAGCCAGTCATATGGGTTCTAGTCACTTAACTGCCACATCACCAGCTGGCCCAAAAATGATGTTTTAAAAGAGTACCCTGGGGGATAGTTATATTGTAAAGTTTCATTTAAATAAAATTTTAAAGATTAATCGAGAGAATCATATGGTCTTCATATAGGAGAAAAGAAAAAGAATCCTAGGGATGGAGCAACATAAATATTAAACTAAAAATCAAGATTACAGCCTTTTAAAAATGGAAGGACCTGGGGGTCTTGACCTTATCGCTCAAAAGTAGACTAGCCGGTGTGCTTCACTGGGGAGTTTGAGAGATATGCAGAATTTCAGGTTTCACAGAACCCCCTGAATCAGAAACTACATTTAAATAAGTTCCCCAGGTAAAACATGAGGAGCACTGGCCTTTCAAAATAATCTGGGAACCGGCAGTTAGCGTAATGGCTATGTCTCTGGACTCCCATGTAGTCAACCGCGGTTCGAGTCCCGGACCTGGTGGCTTAAACTCACGCCGGGCGCGTGTGTGTGCGTGCCCAAGATCCCAAGAGGAGAATGGAGGAGAAGGGATTGCGGCGTGGCCATCCCCCCTGGGGGGTGATTTCTCGCTTTCTGTCTCTATGTCTCTGTCTGTCTGGCGAGCGCACGTGCCCTATAGCGAAAACCTCTCCCCCCCCCAAAAAAAAATAATAATAATCATTAAAAAAAAATAATCAAACCATTTGCTTAGCACCCAGGAGCATAAAGATCAAAAGAGTTTTAGTATCTGCTCCAACTGGGTTCAGGAAAAAGAGATATAAAATATAAGAGGAGTAGTTATCATTTATGGCTTTTGATAATGAAGTGCCAGGTAATAGAATAACTTTCATTGCACATTAAATTAACTGACAAATATTTTTTAAGCAGTTTATTCAAAAGCACTATCATTATCCAGTGGGAAAGAGGAGCTGTGACTCAGACTGTATCCTTCTGTAGCCTAGAGAGGAGTTGCATTGAATGCAGAAACTGGAAGATGAAGACACAAAGGAAGCCAATTGGGAGATGGAGCAAAAGGAGTCTTTCACTAGCATATCCAGAAATTTACCAGCTTTCTGAGAAAAATCATTATACTTTTAAACTCATTATAACTGATACATGCAACTAGATGTGACCATTTTAAAATGAGATGAGACTTAGGCAAAACCATGAGAAGGACAGACAGTACAAGTATACAAGGGGACTTCGAAAAGCTCCTGGAAAAATGAAATTGCCAGTTTACTTTGGTGCAAAAAGATTTTGAAATTCATGTATTTTTTTTCATAATACTCATTTCCCATAAGCTTTTAGATGACCCCTTGTATCTGCATTTTCTCTTTCTATTTTTCGATAGTGTTTGGAATCAGATTAAAAACAAAAATAAAATAAGAAGAAGCTTGGTTTCTAAGAACTCTTTTTGGAAAACTTTTTTTTAATATTTGACATTTTTAAATTCCTTGATATGCGATCTATAGAACAGAGAAAGTGCAGATATAATGTTTGTCTACAGTTCTACGGAGCAGAGAGTCACACACTACACATCAGTAAAACACCAAATACCTTTGCAGCTCTGATTAAATACTGAAGAATAGTTTTAGGAAGTTTAATGACAGACTTTGGCAAGGCTAAAATGGCTGATGCAAACTTCCCAATAGCTCTCTAAAAGAAGGACAAAGCAAGATTAATTAGTGGTAAAAAAACCAAAAATGAATAATTTGTTATAGAAGTTAGTGTGCGTATGTCTCCACAATTACATCAAGTAAGTTAAAACGTCGCAGTCACCGAAGCTACGATAAAATGTGTTCCACTCGCGTGTTCGGAGTAAAGAAAACAGTCAGTCCTTGCACGGAATCCATCACACCTGGTGAAGACCAGCATGTTCTCTCTTTTGCTGTGTGATGATTAGTGGTTAGAAGAAAAATGCATTAGAATAGAAACAAACAAGTTAAATCATTAGTCTTTGACAAGCAGGTTGCATACATGCACACAAAGACACAGTCAATAGGAAACATACACCAGGGAGCAAGAGGGTGAGTAAAGAAGTCAGATCAAGATATCTCCATGACTAATGTCCTTCTTCAGTTTCTCTGGGAAGACAGGGGTGGATGATACCAGCCAGCATGAAAAGCCCTGGCAGCAAATCAACCACGGTCTTATTGTGGGTATAGAATGTGGCTTGATGGGTATCACCTGTATACCTTGTAGTATAATAAATGGAAATAATAGTCCCAGTGTGTGGTTCACTGCCATTAGATGTTCATCCTTTGTGTAACTATAATGTCAGATTTTCATCTTTAATTAGACAGTCACTGGATATATTGGATTAGACTGATAAGCTTGAGCTGAGAATGAGAGAGCAGGTTCTGAATTGGAAAGGTAGTTAAACAGAAAAAAAAACAATTATAACAGATATTATTATTTTAATATATTCTCCTTTTTTTTTAGCAATACGAATGAAACTACTAATTTTCAAAATTTGAAACAACATTTAAATGACCACTTGTTTTAAAACAAAAACAAGATATTTTATTTTCACAATCAACTATGTCACAGATCAAACTATACATCCATTCAAGCAATCCAAAGCAATACCATGGAAGTCTTCTTCACCTCGTTTTTGCAACAGAAAAATAAAGTTCACCCAATGAAGCTTTATTTTTTTGTTTATAGCATCAGAAAGTGTTTTGATGCAAGTGAATGAAGACCAGACCCAAAAACTGTTCTTGCATGACAATGATTATGGCATGACTGACAGCAGGCAGCATTACAATTTAAGTAGAAAGAAATAATTTCAGATGTAAATCAGAAGCTTCTATGGGCTATGACATATGAATAGGGCAGAATTCTAGGCCTGCAATCAAGATCTGTTAATAAGAAAATCTCTCCCATCGAACAAAGGACGTGGTTTTCCCCTATCTCAGGATTACCTGGAAGGCTGACTTTCGGGGAGGTTCTTCATCTTCCTTCTTTAATTCTTCTTCTTCCTCCTCTTCGCTGTCCGTTTCAAACAAATAATAATCTCCACTCCTGACCACTATGTAAAACAAAATATTTACTTATTTCTTGAAAGAGATGATAGATAATTGGGGGCCTTATTAATTAAATGCCCCTTAAAGTTACACAAATTGTCCATAAAAGGACCACAGCAAGAGATGGTGTCAGGGAGGAAAAAACAAGATGAATAAAACTCGGTTTAGGCTAATGCTACGTGGTGTTGGCATGACAGGGCCCACAGAGTATGAGGCCTTGTCTATGCCATAGAAGAGGCTGACCACTACATAGATGATCTTGTATTTTGTCCCTTCTTCATTTACAAAATTTACCTAGATGAATCAGATCAACTCTGCAGCAACCAGTTTTGTTAACCAGATGGCCAAAATAACTGAAAACTAGCATTTCAAATTCAACAGTTTTGCTCCTTTAGACAAGGCCAAAGTGAAGTAGAGGATTTGATATTGTCTGAATAGACCCACACTGTCACACATAAACCAATCAGGATGATTCAGGATTAAGGTCATTGTCACCAACCTCCACTTCACTTTATACTGTGTAGACCTGGCTTCCCCACATGTAACACGAGAGACATACATAAATGGCAAGACATTAGAAAGAGTTAAAAAAAAAAAACAACAACAACACACACAACAGCAACAAGAACAACAATAACAAAAACATCGCCACCACCATTTTGGCTACTTCTACAGGTAGCCATGATAGAGTGAGGAATGGCAGACATGGTCCATATGGTTTAGCACTGTTAGACTTCTGGTCAACAAGAAACTCCCCAATAGCTTACTGAAATTTGAGGAGAACTATACTGACCATAAGGCATAAAGCACAAACAGTATGGATTGTCTTTGCCTTGTCTAATATTTTCACTGCATGAACATATGCCTGTGTCGAGTTGGGAAGAGATAAAACTAAAACTACAGAGATTTAAAGACTTTTTAAGAAATTAAAGTTTTTATCAGTTTGATAATTATTTTAAATTTATCAAACAGGAGAAAATTAACATATACATTGTGATGCTACAAGAACTGTACCATCATTGCAGGAAAACATACTCATATTTTCAAATTATATTCAGGTTTTCAAATGCTGAGGCACCTTTTGAATGACAGAACATGGTGTTTTTATCTTTTGTACTTATACATTGTAAGGTAATGGAAAACCTTGGCTTGTTTAAAGTTAGTTGCTTGAACATCATTAGACATGGTCAAAAGGTGAATTATTTTGCCCATGATTTCAGACAAATCTGAAGCCTCCATTCAGGAAGATGCAGAGCGAATGAATTGGGCCTTATATCCTTGAACAGAAGCACTGTAATTTGTTACCCTTATTTTGAAGAAAGAACCAGGCCCAGAGTACTGGGTCTGGGCCTGAGGAAATAAATGCAATACAACATAAGGTAAGAATAAGCAAGAACAAACCAAAGTTACAGCATTACATTTGACAGTGAGGAGGACCATGAAAGTAATGCCTTCACATAAGCTGAGAGATTTGCAGGAAAGTTATGTGGACTCTATATCACAGTCATTTTGGAAAAACACAGAGTATTATCAGATCGAGCATTTTACCCTCATTATAAGCTTTGAAATCAGCAATAGCTTAAATTGTATTCAATCATACCTTCTAGAACTTGCATTCATGTAGACAAGCCAAATGGTTTTCATCTCACACAATTGTTAACTGTGATTTTACCATTAGAAACCTCATGCGTCTAGACGTGAGCAAATGGGTTTCACATATGAAAAAAGGAAATTTAAAAAAAACTCATTTATTTCCTTTCCAAATTGTCATTAAAGTAAAACTAGGAAAATAACAGAGAGTATTTCCTTTAGTGCTTTCTGCTGACAGTAAGTAGAAAAGCTTTTCGTATCTGTTCATTAGTACAGGTGGAGATCCTGCCTCCAGCCTGTGTCCACACATACATCTTACTTGCTGATGCTATTGCTGAATTACCAAATAGGAAGTTCACTTTTTAAATCCTATACTCGGCCCTTTACTTCAGATAGTGGTAAAGGAAGGCTTGCTACTGATTTAGGCAGTGCTGAATTGATAATGATACATACACAACTGGGATGGAAGGTATCATTGAACAGCAATAATGCAGTCCTATGTGTGTACATAGGTATGGAAGTGGGACATTTACTACCTTTTGACTATGGAAGGATCGTCACTGCTTACCAATAATATAAATAAAATAGCAACATTATCATATCATCAATAGATTTACACGGGAGTATTCTAGCTTCACTTATTCTTAAATCAGCATCTCTAAGAAGTAACTATTTGAAAGCCCAGTCACTTCAGAAATCAGAAGAAGGGCTTTTAATAAAGTACTTCCAGATTTGGAGATAAGTTCCCAGAACTCATCACAGATTACAACATAATCTTTCCATTTTGTCCTTCGCAAACTTGTAAAAGGAACTATGTTTTGCCGAAAAAAAAATTTAACAGTCAAAATACGATTCCAAACTATGAATTACACACATTCCTGCATTATTGCACCAAAACGTATTATAACCAGGCACATTTAGTTTAATACCAGTTTTCAAGAACTTGATATAATGAGGGTGAAATGAATCAGAAAATCTAAAGTCAATAACCTGCATAGGAAGTGCTTTAAATTATTACCAACTTATGAAATGATTATCAAAGACCGTATCCAATTCTTTTGACAATGCAATATTTAGACGAGGGAAGGGAAGACAACCACCATGTTTGCAATGGGAATTTACCCCAGGTGAAGTGACAAAACACTCAAGAGGACAGGATTTTGAAAAGGATAGGTCTCGCTAAACTAGCAAAGTCCTTTAAAAACAGAAAGATAAGCACAGTTTACTTGTGACTTGATAGCAACAGGCACGTGGCACACTGCATTATTAGATTATTATCATGCCAATGAACATAAATCAGGGAATCACACTGGATTTCAATTTGAATCTTTGTCTTTTCCCTCAGGCAGAAAATTAAAGAAAACTCTTTATTCTTCATTGTTTGTCTGCTTGGATTTTGTTTTCTATTTGGCTATAATGCTACATGTCAACATTTGGAATTAAATTTAATTCAGATATACTGAGAAAATTTCAAATATTGCTTCATTAAACTAGCTTGTTGATTTTAGACCATTATTTTTGGGGGGCAGAGAAACCAATACCAGGTCTATGGGACACTAAAAATTAGGTATGGGAAATATATTTTGATTTATTTGATTTTCTATTCTGAATATCCTGTGAGTTGAATTTCATATGAACCTTGGTGATACTCAGAGTCCAGTGAGATTAACCAGTTATGAAGATGCAATACAAGATATAAAATACTGAAGACCTTGCAAGTAATTTGCAAATAGTATTCACTATTCTAACAAATTTAAGGAGAACTAGATTGAAATGAGTCAATTCATTAAAATGTCCTTGGCCAATCACGATGTTTTCTTTGCTAAGCAGAACACAGCCACTGAATTCCATAATTCATTTTTACAAACAGGAGGGAAAGGCACCACTCTGATGTGGCTGTCAAGCTTTGCTTTTCAAACAAATTTTCTCATTTTTTTGCTTTTAATTGGTCATCGCAGAGACTCATAGGTGGCTTGGAGGCTGTGTCGATGTTGGGCACTGAGATTTAGAGTGTAGTTTTAGAGCCTTTTTGAAACTAAGGAGGAAGTAAAGTGATAAAGTCAATCCATTTTAAATTATACCTCATCTTTATATTTAATTAATTGCCAAAAAACGTTAAATGCAAATAAAAGCAAAGCTCTGGGAATGAGGGGAGGGAGGCTCATTGGCATCCACGCCTAGTGCCTTACAAAGAGGGTCATAAACATTTTAAACAGCATGATCTCCCTTAAATCAAATCCAAGGAATTCAACATTCAAAAAAACCAATTTAAGCCATAAAACAAATGTATATTCAACAGAGTTCTAGACCTCAGAACTGGATAATATACTAATCAGTTGTTTGTCCCTTTCTGAGCCCGTAAATTACACTTGAGAGTCGGTAAACCATGTATTTAGTTATCTTTAGCCAGCATGCTAATCAGCTGATTTTTCTGGGAAACTCAGTCTACATGGCTCAGAAACCCACGAGTCACAGTTTTCCTACACTCTGACCCCCTATCAAGTCACAAGGATCAAACCATGCATGGGACACACAGGTCATAGGGGTGCCTGAATTCTGGTCAAGGATATAAGGGTTAGAGTCGATGAGATTGGAAGAGGATCGAGAAAACCTACTGGAAGCATGATCAACCCAAGGCCGCCACCACTGCTTTTTTTTGCCCTTGGCTTTCTGTTTTTCTGCTTCTCCTAAAATAAAATATGTCCAAATATTAATTCTTATAAAATGAGAAAACAAATTTTGAAAACCACGCTTTAACAATTCAATTGTCAAATCTAGATAGATTGCAAAAGTATATCAATGGTCAGGAAAAGGGACTATACTGAATCTGAAAAGCATACATGTATTAACAGTCTATTTCACAAGGTAAGTACTAAAAATTAACATTTGCACTTTCTTCTTAGTAACCGAGGGCATATAAAGAAATATAAAAAGGAAGGAATTATCTGTCAAAAAATGCATCTTACATTGAATTTTTCATCAAATTAACAGAAAAGAAAGAAACATCATCCAAATTTTATAAAACCACTTAATTTGTTAAAATGCATAAATTACAATTGTTAGAATTTTTTTTTCTTTTTTCAATTGTTAGAATTTTTTATGATTATATTAATGCAATGGATGGACAACATAAATTTACTGGTGATGAATGTACATTATGACTGAAAAGATATCACATAATATTTCTCTATTCCCTTCAAATAGAAAAGCATGGAGTCCTCTATAAAGAGATCTTTTGGGACCAGCAGATATTTTAATGGTTACGTCGCTGGACTCCCACGTCGTCAACCGTGGTTCGAGTCCTGGATCCAGAGGCTTAAAACTCATGTGGGAGGCATGTGCGTGCATGCCCAAGATCTCTAGAGGAGAATGAAGGAGAAGGGATTGCAGTGTGGTCATCCCCTTGGGGGATGTCTCTGTCTCTCTCTGTCTCTCTCTGTCTCTCCAGTGAGTACATGAGCCCTATAGAAAAAGTCTCTCTAAAAAAAAGAGAGAGATATTTTAAGCTTCAACAGAACATACTAAATCTATAACTAGGTATAATACAAATATATTTCATGTTAAGTTTCACCAGAACAGGTCATCATTGAATGATACTTGACTAATATTCAGGAGTCACATAACATATGCATACATATTAATTTCATTTGCATATAAAATTTATAAAAAGAAGATAACAGTAGACTATATATCTAAAATATCTTCCCTAAAGGAACAGATTAAGAAAAACCATGTCTGTTTTATTCAGAAACAGGTGTATGTGAAACAATAGCCAGGCTATGAGCTTGTTACAGACAACCTGCTGAAGAGTTGCTATTCATACAGTCATTGATTCACTAACTGTTCTTTATGAAATAAATAATTGATCCTATTCACAATTGGGAGAGTAAAACAGAGTTAAAAATGCATTCATAATATTGGCAGAAAAGTAACATTATTCTATAGCTTTACCCAATATACCCACGCTATTATTCGACACTGAAGTCTTGAATAAGGAAAACGTCTTAACGTACTTTCATCATCCTCTTCAGAGAGCTTTTGGATGTCCTGGCCTTCCCCTGACTCCTGAGTCAAGCTCAGCATCCTCTCCTTACCCTTTTTGTATTTCTGCTGCCTGGCCTTGATGCGATCCATCCTAGGAAATAAAATAGCATCAGCAATGCCAAGAACACATTCAGTGTACTGTCTCATCTGTCTCTTGCCCTTGGATGGTTATGTATATAGCTAAAATCATGGACAAAGTGGTCCATTTACTTTGTAATACTTGGGAGTTGTAAAATGGTTGCTTATTAGTAGCAAGTATCTCTTTGTTTTTATTTTATTTTGTACCGTGTAGATGCTAGTTTTAATATGACCAGTTAACAGCTGGGCGAAGTTTTGGGATGTACAACTTGATATCCATTCACATTTTGTATTATAGCCAGTCTGAACTTGGTATATAATGAAATACAAGCACGGTATAATCTCAGGTTTTGCATTCTTAAACAAAATAGAGAAGTGCATTATAGTAATAGGCTTTCCATGCATGGAAAATGAGTAACATATTCTAATTGTAAATTCGAATTTGTTATTCCTCTTGACCTGATAAAGACGGCTTGAAACAGTAATACAGTTGTACTATATTGCATTTGCATTATATTTTATATATAACTCATGTCATTCTAAAATTAACCATGCCATGGTTAATCAAGTTTATATTAGGAAACATTTCTGCTTAGGGAAAAAGCTGGGAAATGAGGCCAGAATTGAATGAAGCTGCCCTAGCAAACCCAGTGAACCTTCCAGGTGGAATGATCGAGTGTCATTTCCTTGGAGAAAGTGCTTAACTTCTGAATTTCATGACTATCAGCTTTTAAACCTGGTGCTCAAGCATGAAAGTCCTACCAGTCCCCAGAGGTTCCACTGACTGCTGGAAGTTTCTCTCTAAGAAACCTTT
>NW_006203430.1:5464915-5534658 GCF_000334495.1 Tupaia belangeri chinensis
TTTCTTTCTTTCTTTCTTTCTTTCTTTCTTTCTTTCTTTCTTTCTTTCTTTCTTTCTTTCTTTCTTTCTTTCTTTCTTTCTTTCTTTCTTTCCTTTCTGGTAATATTTTATTTAGAAAAAGATAAACATCACTGATTCAAAGATTTCAATTTTTTTCCTTAAATGCCACACTAATGTCTAATTAGACATAAGATAGTCCTCAATGATAAAAGTATTTAGATATTGAATATAGACTAAATATCATTGATTAATTTTGCATTCATTTTGTCCATCTTCTGTTGCATTTTTTTTTCTGTTGCATTTTTCTAGGCCTTTTGTAAATAGTTTTCTTTCTTGCTTTCAAATCAATATTTGGCTCTGGTTTTACCCACAATATTTCTTTTGGTTTCTCCTCAGCTGGTATAGCAAAAATGTCTTCAGTGGGATCATGCAGAAGAACAGTCTTTGCTCCTTCTTTCTCAGCTTCTGTACATCCTTCGCTTGCTGCTTCCCTGCATTTTGCAGCAGGGATGGATCTTACAATATGCTGATGCATATTTGTGACTTGTAGTGAGGATTTTCATATAAAGTTGGTCCTCCAAAACTTCCTTGGAAAATCTTTATGTGGTTTAGGACAAAATGAGGTCCTATTTCTATAAGAGCAGTATCTTCTATGATCTGAAAGTTCCAAAACCATATTCTATTATCCAAAATGTGAAAGTAAATACATAGTACCCAAATGGTTGACTTTCAGAATGATACCCTAGTGTACTAAATATCTGAAGTAGGAGTAATTTAAATAAAGCATAATGTGGCGATTCATCAAAAACAGGATCAAAAGACAAAATGGGCCGAGATCCTTCTAGTTTCTGGTCAGCTTTAGTGAGGGTATGAGTATTTTGAAAAAGGAATTTAGCAGATGGTCCATGAGGGCAATTTGAGGGCCTCATTAACCACAAATAATTTTATTTTTATGATCCATTTTAGTATCTGCTTTAGAATGAGGCATCAGCATCCTCAAGTCCTGTATTAAATGTCTTGTTCTAAATTTATTCCTCTGGAAGAAAAAATGAGAATTCATTCCTTATTTTTCCTTGCCCTTCCAAATAGGACCTGGGATATGGTCTCTCTCTTCTTCCTCCACCTCCTCTGGCACGACACGTCACTTTGCTGGTGTCCCAGCATCTGTGTCATTTCTTTTCGGCTTCTTTGCCTGCACCGCCAAGCCCTCATGCCGTTTCCTCTTGGTTGCCACCCTCTTCCCTCACAACTTGCTCTTCTGTCTTCCTCTGGCTCAACCAAAATAGTTTTCAATGGAATTATCAAATCTCCTGGGTGGAGTCAGCCCACCCCACATATAAAATGGTGTAGTGGAAATGTTCTGAATTGAATACAGGGAAATGTAGGTTATATTTGAGGTGCTAGCTTTAGTTAGTGTGAACTCCAAGTCATCTAAAATCAGGCTCATCAGTTTCTTGCTGAAGACATTAGATTATATTATTATAAAAGATGCTTCCAAAGCTGGTTCTGTATTTATTTCTTAAACCACAGCTATAATTAACATTTACTCCAAGTACTTGTCACTGGGAAAGACCCTGTCCCAGTCATTATTATTATTATTTTCCATGAGAGAAAGACAGAGAGCTTGAGAGAAAAAGAGAAGAGAGAGAGAGAGAGAGAGAGAGGCACCATCAATAGGGTCTTCATGTTGCAATCTACCCCCAGCTTCAGCCAGCATGCATTGCAGGCATGTGCATGAATCTGGAGTACACCAGGAGTAGTAGGACAGGAACTGGGAATCTTCCCATATGGGTCCAGTGGCGTTACCACTGTGCCCCTTATTCTTACTTTATTTTTAATGGTTTATTTTTTTCTTCCGAGGGAGAGAGAGAGAGAGAGGTGAAGAGACAAAGAGACTGAGAAAGAGAAAGTGGCTCCCCCTACAGGGTCTTCATGCTGCAACCCACACCCAGCCTCAGCCCAATTATGAGGCATTCACCAATCCTTGTCAGGGAGGTCCAGGATGCAAATTCAGGATCTTTCCCATGTGGGCTCAGTTGCAATACCACTTTGTCACCACCTGGCTGCTCATTCATTATTAACTAGTTTAATTTTTATAAAAAAGTCAGGAATGTAGAACTATGAGCTTTATTTTAAAAGTAGGAAACTTGGGGCCAGCAGGTGGCATAGTGGTTAAGGCACTGGACTCCCACATAACTGAGTGCAGTCTGCATCCCTGACCTAGTGGCTTAAAACTCATGCTGAGTGTGTGTGTGTGTGTGTGTGTGTGTGTGTGTGTGTGCATGCTCCAAATCTCAAGAGGAAAATGGAAGAAAAGGAATTGCAGCATCATGGACATTCTCCCTGGAGGGAGTGATTCTTGCTTTCTGTCTCTCTGCCTCTCAGGCAAGTGCACGTTCTCTATGGCAAAGATCTATAAAAAAGAAAATAAAAACATAAAAATAGAAAACTCACTTCAGAAAACTGACCTGCTCAAAGTTCTAAAGTAAGTGAACTGGAAATTGATGGCTGGTTTATCTAAGAGGTCTCTCTTTCCATTATCCTGGAGACATATTTCTGTTAAACAACTTTCATTTCCATGGGACCAGCAGTTAGCGTAATGGCTATGTTGTGGAACTCCCACATAGTTGACCCTGGTTCGAGTCCCAGACCCGGTGGCTAAAATTCACGTTGGGCGCCTATGCGTGCATACCCAGGATCCCAAGAGGAGAATGGAGGAGAGAGGATTGCGGCATGGTCATCACCCCTGGGGGGTGATTGATTTCTCGCTTTCTGTCTGTCTGTCTCTCTTTGTCTTTCTGGCGAGTGCACGTGCCCTAGTCCAAAAAAAAAAAAAGAGTTTCATTTCTAGTCTAGCAGGCCTAAGCACTTGCCCCGATAGAAGAGTAGACACCTAGGGAGTTGAGAAAGTGGACACAGATATATTTTGCAGAGGTTTAGGCTCTATGAGAGCAGAGTGTTAGCTGAATATAGTCATACACATCAGAAAATAGATAGGAAGGAGAATGGGAGTAAAATAAGACATCTTACTGTCTCTTCAGTTGGTCCATGGACTTTTTTTCTTCCTCAATCCTTGCCTTCACAGCTTTTACAATTGTGGCCTGGAATAGTTCAGCTCCTCTAAAGGGAAAATGGAAATAGCACAAATCAGTACTTTTGTCATTGTTGTTTACCTTGCCCTGAAAATGATTACCAAGGTTAGAAACCACAACAACTCCTTCCTGGCAGATGAGTGAAGTTTCCTGGCTATCAGGGAGAGTCACAAGGTCCCTCCCAGAAGCCCTTTCCCAGTGTATGAGAGGACTTCAAAAATTTCATGGAAAATGGAATTAAAGTACTAATTTATTTTGGCGAAAAACATTTTTGAAATTCATGTATAGTTTTTTCATAATACACATTTTCCATGAACTTTCTGTAGACCCCACATACATATAAACAGCCTTCCACCTGGGAGTGGGTGGGCTGGTTACATGTGGGTAGAATACTGAAGAGAAAGCAGCTTGAATATTCTAAGACATTCAGGTCATATGTCTCTTTAAACCTGTCCCACAAACTGTTGTATTTCTCATCAATCTGTTGCTCACCTGATCTTATAGTAGTTGTTCCCTGAGGGAGAAATTTTCAAGGAGTGAATTCAGATTAGTTTACTACTCAGTGGTCAGAAAAAGGAATGGCATGGGTGCTTCCTTCAGGGAATATGCCAACAGAGAGTTCCTGATCCATCCAAGGGACTTGCAGCCTTTTGCCTCTTTCTCTTTCTATCTACTTCCTTTGCTCTCACTTCTGAAGCCACTTCACCATCCCATAATTTCCTTAACCTCTTGCAATCTTCAGCTCGGTCTTACGTAAACCAAATCTTGGGAACCCAGTGGTGTGCCTGCCTTATGTTGGGAGGGGCTGTTGTCAGCTGAAGAAAATGCCAGAATTGGCAGACTATTTTCCACTCAGCCCCTACACTCGCTGGAAATTTTCCTTTCTGCAGTGGTTGTTGCAAACTCCTTATACTTTTCTCAAATATTGAATTTTTGTCAAGTGGCTCTTTAACTCCTAGTAAATGACTTATTTTCCTATTTCCTAGAGACAACATAAATCATAATGCAGTGAATCAAATTGCTCAGCTTCTGGCCACCTGTATTTCCCACAAACCACCTTTTCTGCAGTGACAGAAAGACAGGTGCCATCCTCCTGCTTATCCATTGCCTGCCCTGTGCTCAGGGTCCTTTCTCCACTCTCTCACCAAGGGACACCATCCTCCCATTTGTTCTTTTCCTGCATTTTTCACCTTTCATCACTACCGAATTCTTCTCGTAAGCATGCAAACATGAGCAAGTTTTGCTACTCTTAAAAAATGAGAACGAACCACGTCTACCCCACATTTTCCCATGTATGGATTTTCATTGCTGTCCCTTCACAGTCAAATACCTTGCAATCACTGTCTCCAAGCCTCAATCTTCAACCTCAGATTGTGGCGGTGTGGCTTTGACCTCCACTGGTCAAGGTCACTGATTTCAATGTTGAATGGTCAGTCTTTTCTTTCTATAACCTATCTTTGAATTTCTATTTGGAAACCATCTTCCTCAGGCTCCTAATTCAGCATGGTCACCTGCTTTTCCTTTTTCTTTTCTGGCTCAGGCTTCTTGGTTTTCAACCTTTTTATTTGCTTATTGCTTAAATGGAAATGTCACCCAGGATCCTCTTCTCACTCTTCACCCTCTCTCTAGGCAGCTCCATCTCACATGCTCCAATGGCACTTCTGTGATGATGGCAATAAAATCTATTCACCTTTTTAAACCTGTCCACTCATCTATGCACTGGACTTCCTAACTGATTGAGTTTCATATGCTCATGAGACCTATGACTCTATAGCAGTGCTGAGCCTCATAGCAGTGGTGAGCCTTCCTTCCAGTCTACAGTTCCTTGGATTCTCCATATTTGGAATTGGTACTACCTCTTCTTAAGCCAGAATCCTGGGCATATCACCCTCAACTCTTTTCTCCCCACCACCATGTCCCTTCCTTCCAATCAGCTTCCCAGTTGTGCCAATTTTACCTCTTCAGTATTTTTCTAATTTATCCCATCTTGGTCCTGACTTGGTCCTATCTTGGATCATCATAGCAGCCACTTAATTATCTCTATGCCTACAGTCCTGCTTACACTCTTCTGTTCTCCATTGTACAAGTGCAGTGAGCTTCCTGAAATGCCAATGCAGGCACATCACCCCCTTGTTCAAACACTTCAATGTCTTCCTAGTGCCTGTGGAATTATTTATAAAACCATAAACTTGGCTTCTCATTCCTAGATAACCTGGTCCCTCCTACCTCTCTGGCTTTATTTCTCACCTCTCACTATTATCCTCATTTTAAACTTCAGTGTTTCAGTGTTTCAGCCATTCTGAGCTTCTTGGAAGGTCCTCAATGAGAACTTCCTTTTGTAGTTTCACTAGGTCTGCCTTCCTGAACTTTTTTTTTTTTTTCTGAGTAACTCCTCTTCATCCTTCAGACTGCAGCTCAGCATGGATGGCTACTTTGGTTTATGTCACTGAAGTTGGTTATATACCCTCGATAAAACTGTGTCACTCTTTGAAGGTCTTTAACCATCACACTTGCTATAATTGAATGTTTGTGTCCCCTTCTCCCCCAAATTAATATGCTGAAATCTTAACTCCCAAGGTGATGGTATAGAAGGTAGGGTCTTTGGGAAATAACTATGCCATGAGGGCTGAGCACTTATAAATGGGATTACTGTCCTTGTGGAAAAAAAGGCCCAAGAGAAGTCTCTTGCCCCATTCTCCATAAGAAGACATGGTGAGAAAATAGTTGTTTATGAAAAAGCAGGCCCTCACCAGACACCAAATAAGCCAGTACCTTGGTCCTGTATCTCCCAGACTCCAGAAATAAATGAATGTTGTTTATAAGCCACCTAGTCATGGCATTTTTGTTATGGTGGCCCAGATGGACTGAGACAGTACTAGTCCTACACTCACAGAGCTTATAGCCTGGTAGGAAGATAGGGCATATAAATGTGTAATTATGATGGGTGTCTGAGAGAGAACAAGATGGCCCAGAGGAGATAATCAAGAGAGTAAGGGGTAAAAGAGAGACTAAAAGGAAGAAGAAGGTAAGGAAAGGTAAGGGAATGTAATATTGGGAAACTTATTTTTGGTCTTTTTCCTCTTTTCCTGGCATACAATTCTGAAAATCCTTGGAATCTTCACAAGGATGTCTTTTAATGCTAATGTATGCAGGTGGTTGGCATCCCTTAAGTAGTTAGTTTCAAGACGAAGACTGATCACTGGAAAGACCATGGGGTGGGACTTGCAGCCTCTCTCTCACCTTAAGAATTTAACATCACTGGGAACCAGCAGTTAGCGTAATGGCTATGTCGCTGGACTCCCATGTAGTCGACCGCGGTTCGCGTCCTGGACCCAGTGGCTTAAAACTCACGCCAGGTGTGTGTGCGTGTGTGCCCAAGATCCCGAGAGGAGAAGGGAGGAGAAGGGATTGTGGCGTGACCATCCCCTCTTGGGGGGTGATTTCTCGCTTTCTGTCTCTCTGTCTCTCTCTGTGTGTCTGGCGAGTGCATGCGCCCTATAGTGAAACAAAACCTCTCCAAAAAAAAAAAAAAAAGAGTTTAACATCACTAATGGCCAATAGCATTATTAATCATACCTATGCTTGTAATGAAGCCTCCATAAACACCCAGAAGAGCAGGTTTCAAAGATCTTCTAGATTACTGAATCTTGGAGGCTCTTGGAGGGCAGAGTGCCCAGAGAGGGCATGGAAGCTTGACATCTCGTCCCCCCATAACTTGACCTGAGTCAAGTTATTTTAATATAATTTACAAAACTGATAATTTGTGTTTTCCTGAGTTCTGCAAGTCGTTCAAGCAAATTAATCAAACCCAAAGAGGTCACAGCAACTCTGATTTTATAGTTGGTTAGTCAGAAACACAGGTAAATAGTGAACCAGCAGTTAGCGTAATGGCTATGTCGCTGGACTCCCATGTTGTCGACCGCGGTTCGCGTCCTGGACCCAGTGGCTTAAAACTCATGCCAGGTGTGTGTGCGTGCGTGCCCAAGATCCCAAGAGGAGAATGGAGGAGAAGGGATTGCGGCGTGACCATACCCCCTGGGGGGTGATTTCTCGCTTTCTGTCTCTATATCTCTCTCTATCTGTCTGGTGAGCGCACGCGCCCTATAGCAAAAACCTCTCCAAAAAAAAAAAAAAAAAGAGAAAGAAACACAGGTAAATAATGTGGGGCTTTTCATTGGTATCTGAAAGGAGGGCACTCTTGGGGACTGAGACCTCAACTGTGGGACCTGACCTGTGATCTCCAGGAGACAGTGTTAGGATTTAATTGAATTAGAGGACAGCAAGCAGCTGTCTGCTGCAGAACTGAGTACTTGAAGGTGGGGAGAAAGCCCTTCATGCACTTCTTGGATGACCAGAAGTCATAGAATTCTTATGTTGATTGTGGTATGGAATAGAAATGGTTAGTTTTCTTTCCTCAGAGGAAAAACAAGAGTTTAGGGTAAGGTTGGAGTATCATAATACTTCTCTACTTAATATCTACAAAATAATTATGTTTTTCACCATTTTCCTGAATTTCTTTCTTAAAATAGAAGCAGAGAGAGGAAGGAAGATGGAAAAAACTCTGCATCAACATGGTCTATGTTACTATTTTGGCTGAGGCTAGAACGAGCCACCAGTGAGGTGGGATATGCTGAGTGCTCTAATCATCTACCAGTGTTTATTTGACCTTCCACGGTGTCCCTAACCCTTGCCAAATATGACTGGGCTCCATAGATTTTCTTGTTACTTTCTATTTTAGATCTTAAAGACTTTGGGCTAGAAGGGATATCTTAGTTTTTTCTGGCTTCTACAAGCAAGCTCAGGAAGTATAGTGCATTCATGTTCTCGGGCAAGTTTCTCAAGAGAAGCCACTTGATTCTATGGCCTAACTCACCTTGAAGCCAGGATCTGTGAAGCTTTTATGTCAGCCACAACATGTAGGAAATAATAACTCATGAAAACTCTTCTTTGCAGCAGGAGGAAGGCAAAACATATGCTATCCCAAATAATTCCTGCTTCACCACTGGGCAGTTTGCAGGGTGAATTATCATCAGCTGGTCAAAAAGGTAAGAAAAAAATAAATTAAAATTAACATTGATTTCCATTTAAAAAATAAAATCTGTAGTATGAGAAGGGCTTGGGAAATCACATTCTGATGCATTGACTTACTAATGAACTGATTTATTCACAAGTGAGGCTATGTACTTCAAATCCAATCTCAATATTGCCATGAGGCTGACCATACAGTGAACACACGATACTGTAAAGCAGGCACAAGAGGGCTCCTTGACAGGAAGGCCTCCAGAGTATTTCTCTCTCTTATTGAGAAGCGAACTCTCAGCAAAGGCCAAGGAGAAGTAATGTCCCACAGCAAAGAAAATGCTCTGCTAGAAAACACCTTTTGTGAGAGGGCAGGTGGTGATGCAATGGTCATGTAATTGGATCCATGGTGGGGGGGGGCGGGTCTTGGGTTTGGTGCTTCCCTGTATATGCTGAGTTCATGTGTGTACCATGTGGTCTGGGTTGACTGAGACAAGATCTTCTACCTCAAGAAGATCTTTCTTGGAGTTCTCTGTCTTTCTGTCTCTCAGGTCCAGAAATCATAAACTGAGCTTTTAAGAATCACATGGAAGAAATAGATAAATTTAAAAGAGATTAAACAAAGAAAGACAACACCATTTCTGGAAATGGACTCTGTCCAGAGGTGATCAGCATAACAATGAACACAGTATGATTTATTAGAAAAGGAACAGCAACAATTCTTATTTTAATTAAAAACAAATTTCCAATGATGCTTCATCCTCATCCAAGTTTAGCCTGAATTAGAAGCAATGAGAGGTGGGCACTGTGTCTAAGCAGTCACCAGTGGGCACCGTGAAAGACCATCTGTGACATTGTCCTTGGTTCTGATGCAAGAGACAGGGTGGGGGAAATGTCACTTCTGCCATTGTCTTGGTGGAAGCCTAATTCTAGAAGCCCTTGTGCTCCTGCCAATTGCTTTCCTGAATTTGAAGTTCCTTGAGGAGAAAATGGCCTGGAAATCAGGTACCTTAAGGACCCAAGATTCTATGAAAAATAGCTGTGGGTTTGAATGGCTTCTAGGATCCTTCATAACTATAACTCATTAAAAGTCTAAGGAATGAGGCTCGGTGGTATTGTGGGGTAACACAAAAAGGTCTGCATGGGAAAGGTCCTGGATTCACATCTCAGGACCTCTCACTTACCAGCAAGCTCTATAAGTCACTTAACTGGGAATATGCATGTATATTTAAAAAGAAAAAAAAGAAGTCTGGAGAGTTACATTACTACAACACTATGCCCAATCCCAAAGTCTGCTGGAGTTTGGGCAAGTTTCTAGAAGATAAAGATGCCTACAATAGGGACATCTCCAGTTATGGACAATAGATTCACAAAGCACTACAGTTCCACAGCTTTCATTTATAGAGAGAATTGACTTTCATTGTTATCCCGTTTATGTACTACAGCCCAATTTTAAAATTAGAATAATACAACTGTCCTTGTTTTCCCCATCCACTTCCAAATGTGTTTTTCATACTTACGCATTTTATAGCCTTTGACTGTGCAGGCCAAACTGAAAGCCTGGATCAACCAGCAACTATTTTGAACCAATGTTCCAATGTATCCACATGCTCCTATCTGGAAAAAAAAAAAATGGGGAGGACAAATTCTAGAACTGCACCCCCCCTTAAAAAAAAAAGTTTGATGTCTTGCTATCCTAACACATGCAAGAATTCACAAGGCTTCAAAGTCAATGATTACAGGAGGTACCAGTTGTATTTAATAAAATTCAGTTGCCATGGGTTAGTGAGCTGCCTCAGTAGCAACAAAAATTGCTGAGGAAAATTATACTTGGGGAGCAAAAGAAGAGTCTTTAGTGTCATGATTTCTGCACTTGGAAGCACTTTTCTTTTCAAGGAGGGAATCCTGTGCTGTTGTAGGAATAAGTTCCAAGTCTGTGAGAGCAAATGGGTGCACACTGATTCCTAGGACTTTGATTTCAGAAGACTTATCTTCTCACAGGTCAGACCAATGAATTCTCTGTATTCCTAAGGAGGTCATCCCAGACATAGGTTGTAGGGTATAGTTCTCAGAAGAGGAATATAGTATGTGTCTTGAGACTCGTTTGGCCAATTCTCTGGGTTAAGAAATCTTTGTTAATTGACATGTAGTTGTCTCATACTGAAAATAGTTAAGTTCAAATACTAAGGGAAAAAAACTTAAGCAACCACTAATCGTTGCAAGCCAACACAAAAGGTGATGGCTGAATTGTGTATATTTCCTGGGAACATGTGAGGGAGGAGAATATCAGTAAGATTTACTTCCAAAGTAGTGATTATTTGGTATGGGTTCCCCAATCCTAGCACATGCTTCCCAAACCAATATTCTAATCCTATACCACCATGTTTTTGTTCTCATTTTCCATAATGGGAGTTTTCTTTCTCCTTAGTCTCTCTGGAGATACTTCAATATATTTTTAAAAATCTCTGAAGATTTAAATGCCATCCTCTCTAGAAAGCTTCCTTCCAATTTAACTAGGTAAAATAATGAGGCACACTTCATTTGTTTATTAATTAACTAATTTATTTTTGATTTGTTTTACTAAAATGTTTTGATAATCATTAACCACTTATAATTATTTATAAATAGGACTATAATTCCTTTTAGAACATTAATTTCTGAAGGGAAAAACTTGAGTTCTATTTATTTTTAGTTCTTTGGGATATAACACAGGACTTAGCAAAGATCAGGTCTATAACAGAGGTTTATATGGTTCAGCTGGGTGGCACATATATAGCACCATTGCTTTGGAGGCTGGAGGCTCCATGAGAGGCCAGGGTTTGGTTTCTAGGCCAACTGTAAGATACTGGGTGTAGTTGTACTCACTCAAAAATCCCAACTAATTGGAAGACTGTTGAAGGAGGCAAGATCCTGTCAAAAAAAGCTATCTCTGTAGCCAGACGGTAGCATGGTGGTAACACAACACACTAATGCTGGACCCATATGGGAAGATCCTAGGTTTATGTCCTGGGGCCTCCTGCCCACACCAGGTGTTGTATGCACTTGCCTGTGAGTCAGGCTGGCTAAGGCTGGGATGGATTGCTGTGCGAGGGCGCTGTTGTGGATGCCCATCTTTCTCTCCCCCTATCTATCCCACTCCTATTTCTCTCTCTTATGGAAGAAATAAGTAAATAAACTGAAAAAAATGTATTTCTGCCTCTCTCCTTTTCTTATCTTTTCTCTCTTTCATAAAAGAAAAAAGAAAAAAGATGGTTACAGAATGAATGAGTGAATGAATATTGTATCCATACATTTTTCAGGGATGGTCCTGAGATCAGCACCCAGCAATGATGCCTCACTTTCAGAATGGCTTTAGGATGAAATGCTGTCTTGTCATCCTGTCTCATACCCTCTCCCACAACTCTCAATAGTAATCTAGCTATAAGCGAATGTCAGTGAGGTAAAAGCGTAGAATGAAAGTCACTTTTACGATCAACCAGAAAATTAATCATTCCATAGACTGTAGACAAACTACTCAAAAACCTACTCATGGCTACAAATACTTGGCTTCTAAGACCTCAAAACATAGTGGTGCACACACACACACACACAAAATAAAATAGCTTACATAGTTGAATCATGAGGTGCCATTTCATCCTTAAGTAGATAGGGAGAAGCAAGGAATCATTATATCACTGCCCTTCTACTGCAGTGTAAGACATAGCCTGTGGAAAGCAGGCTTAGGGACTGGCTTGGTTAGGGCCAATGAGGAAGGTATTAACTCCGTCAGCTCCTAAAACATTGTTGGTTGATTTCTGGTAGCACTAAAAGACTTAGATGGTGTCTTATAACCTAAAGGACTGATGTAACTCTGAAATTACTAGCAGGTAGTTGGAGCTGTCTATCATGTTAGGGAAGAGTTATGCCCTGGACATAGCTATTGAGTAGTAGAGCAGCTAAACCTTGTTGGGAAGAGTCCATGTCCTTCCTCAGGCCTACATTATTTTAGCTGTATCTGATTCTGGACATCTATGCTCAGGGGCAAACAGGACACTGAGTTTTCTCCGCCATCTCCTGGGTCTACCCACATTTGATGGGTACATAACACATTCTTTCATTCAATAGCCTATATCCACCTCCTTCCTCACCCTGTACAGATTTGTAGAGAACCACACTCATTTTATTTTACAGGTCTACAGTTCTTTCTAGGTAATAGTGCTGCTATTGTTCTTTTTTTTTAATTTTAAGATTTATTCTTTAGTTCTTCTTCTCTTATTTTTTTTTTTTAATTGTCAAAGGGTGTGTGTGTTCACCAGAGAGACAGAAAGGGGGAGGAAGAAAGCACCCCACAATGGGGTATGGTCATGCCACCATCTCTTCTCCTCCAGTGCTTCATCCTGTTGGGTTCTGAGGCAAGTACAAATATACACCTGGAGTGTTTGGACTGGGACTTGAACTGTACAGTTGGTCATGGAGGATCCAAATCTATTAACCACTAGGCCATGGGGTGGCACAGGAGTTTGCTTTTTGCCATCATGATCTGAGTTTTGAAAACACTCAATGGCTAATTCAGCTCTAAAAAAGGACTGCTTCATCACACATACTATGAGTGATGACAAACTGTTCCTCAGAAAGGATAGGATTTTAATTAATAGGATACATTTTAGAATTTATTCCTATGAAAACCTATCTTTTAGTCATGTGACCTTGAAATGGTGGAAATGAGCAAAAAGATTCTGCTTAATAGGGCCAAACAAAAAACAATAAATGGTCACTTGAGTTGTGAATTCTCTCTCTTATTTAGGGCTTTTAAGGGAGCGTTATGATAGGCGCTGGGCTTTTAATAACCACTGAATGGATTGTTTACGCTCTCCCTGAAACCACAAATGTGTTATGCCGTGGGAGCTACTTACTGACAGTATGTTTTTCATTGTAATCACAAAAACGTTGTATGCAATCAGCCAGTCCCAGTAGCGCAGAATGCTCTTGATGGGTTTTAGTAGTAAATCGCCCCCAAAAAGCAGGAAGTAGAAGCAGGCCACCAAGTAACCCATGCAAAATATGCTGATCCTGGTTGTTCCAGTAATGAAGATAATGGTAAGGACGAACCAGAAGAGGTAGCTGAAGATAATCACTTTGGACATGTCTAAGTAAGATCTGGAAAACACCCAAATAGTAAAAGGAGAACAATGAAACAAACAAACAAAAAAAAACAAGACAGGAGATTCTGCTTCAATATGGGAAAACATTCAGTGTACACTGGACTTCATATAAAAGCCCTTGCAAGCCACACTGTGAGCTCTGTGTTTATCCAGTTTTCACTGAGTACTGCTTAATACATAGGAAACCCTCAAATGATTAGTGATGGATGAATGGGTAAGCTGGGAAAGCCCTGTTGTATACTTATCATCATCTTAGCTGGGACAGATTTCACACAGACAGGAATGTTTCCTGCTATTTCTTGTACTAAAAGCCCTGGTCTCTCCTTAGCACTTGACCTGCTTCAGGTTCAGAAGTCATAAAATTGTGTTCGCAAGGACCACCTGGAAAACATCACTAAACATGCTCTGAAGATGAACCTTTGGGGGGGACCAGCAGTTAGCATAATAGCTATGTCGCTGGACTCCCATGTAGTCAACTGTGGTTCTCGTCCCGGACCCGGCGGCTTAAAACTCACGCCGGGCACCTGTGCGCACATGCCCAAGATCCCGAGAGGAGAATGGAGGAGAAGGGATTGTGGCGTGGCCATCCCCCCCGGGGGGTGATTTCTCGCTTTCTGTCTCTATGTCTCTCTCTGTCTGGTGAGTGCATGCGCCCTATAGCAAAAAAACCTTTTCAAAAAAAAAAAAAAAGATGAACCTTTGAGACCTCACAGCAGACTGATGAAGTCCTAGTGTTGAGGGCTCTGGTTAAGATGCCATTTAAATATCGCAGCCCTGGCTACTTCCCAGAGAGCTCAGCAGCCGCTCCTATGGAAGAAAAAGGGAAGGCCGCCTATATCCACCTCCTTCCTCACCCTGTACAGATTTGTAGAGAACCACACTCATTTTATTTTACAGGTCTACAGTTCTTTCTAGGTAATAGTGCTGCTATTGTTCTTTTTTTTTAATTTTAAGATTTATTCTTTAGTTCTTCTTCTTATTATTTTTTTTTTTAATTGTCAAAGGGTGTGTGTGTTCACCAGAGAGACAGAAAGGGGGAGGAAGAAAGCACCCCACAATGGGGTATGGTCATGCCACCATCTCTTCTCCTCCAGTGCTTCATCCTGTTGGGTTCTGAGGCAAGTACAAATATACACCTGGAGTGTTTGGACTGGGACTTGAACTGTACAGTTGGTCATGGAGGATCCAAATCTATTAACCACTAGGCCATGGGGTGGCACAGGAGTTTGCTTTTTGCCATCATGATCTGAGTTTTGAAAACACTCAATGGCTAATTCAGCTCTAAAAAAGGACTGCTTCATCACACATACTATGAGTGATGACAAACTGTTCCTCAGAAAGGATAGGATTTTAATTAATAGGATACATTTTAGAATTTATTCCTATGAAAACCTATCTTTTAGTCATGTGACCTTGAAATGGTGGAAATGAGCAAAAAGATTCTGCTTAATAGGGCCAAACAAAAAACAATAAATGGTCACTTGAGTTGTGAATTCTCTCTCTTATTTAGGGCTTTTAAGGGAGCGTTATGATAGGCGCTGGGCTTTTAATAACCACTGAATGGATTGTTTACGCTCTCCCTGAAACCACAAATGTGTTATGCCGTGGGAGCTACTTACTGACAGTATGTTTTTCATTGTAATCACAAAAACGTTGTATGCAATCAGCCAGTCCCAGTAGCGCAGAATGCTCTTGATGGGTTTTAGTAGTAAATCGCCCCCAAAAAGCAGGAAGTAGAAGCAGGCCACCAAGTAACCCATGCAAAATATGCTGATCCTGGTTGTTCCAGTAATGAAGATAATGGTAAGGACGAACCAGAAGAGGTAGCTGAAGATAATCACTTTGGACATGTCTAAGTAAGATCTGGAAAACACCCAAATAGTAAAAGGAGAACAATGAAACAAACAAACAAAAAAAAACAAGACAGGAGATTCTGCTTCAATATGGGAAAACATTCAGTGTACACTGGACTTCATATAAAAGCCCTTGCAAGCCACACTGTGAGCTCTGTGTTTATCCAGTTTTCACTGAGTACTGCTTAATACATAGGAAACCCTCAAATGATTAGTGATGGATGAATGGGTAAGCTGGGAAAGCCCTGTTGTATACTTATCATCATCTTAGCTGGGACAGATTTCACACAGACAGGAATGTTTCCTGCTATTTCTTGTACTAAAAGCCCTGGTCTCTCCTTAGCACTTGACCTGCTTCAGGTTCAGAAGTCATAAAATTGTGTTCGCAAGGACCACCTGGAAAACATCACTAAACATGCTCTGAAGATGAACCTTTGGGGGGGACCAGCAGTTAGCATAATAGCTATGTCGCTGGACTCCCATGTAGTCAACTGTGGTTCTCGTCCCGGACCCGGCGGCTTAAAACTCACGCCGGGCACCTGTGCGCACATGCCCAAGATCCCGAGAGGAGAATGGAGGAGAAGGGATTGTGGCGTGGCCATCCCCCCCGGGGGGTGATTTCTCGCTTTCTGTCTCTATGTCTCTCTCTGTCTGGTGAGTGCATGCGCCCTATAGCAAAAAAACCTTTTCAAAAAAAAAAAAAAAGATGAACCTTTGAGACCTCACAGCAGACTGATGAAGTCCTAGTGTTGAGGGCTCTGGTTAAGATGCCATTTAAATATCGCAGCCCTGGCTACTTCCCAGAGAGCTCAGCAGCCGCTCCTATGGAAGAAAAAGGGAAGTCCTTCCTCTGTTTCTAATGAGAAAACACGCGAACTTGATGCACAGCCTGTCTGACAGGTTAGTCTCTGAAGGAGGTCACTTTTCTGGCACCCTAGTTACAAAACAGATTTTAGAAGTTAAAATAATTCAATTAAGGCAGGATTCAGCTCTAAAAATCAGTGCCACAGGGCCAGTAGATGTTGACTGAGGTGTGAGTCCTAGACCTGGTGGCTTGAAACTCACGTCGGGCGCATGTATGTGCGTGCCCAAGATCTGGGGAGGAGAATGGAGGAGAAGGGATTGTAGCATGGCCATCCCCAGCAGTGACTTCTCACTTTTCCTCTCTCTGTCTCTGTTTCTCTCTCTCAGGGGAGCATATGCGCCCTAACGCAAAAACCTCTAAAAAAATTGAAGAAAAAAGTCAGTTTTGCACAAAAGCTTTCCTTTGAGTTGACATTTATGCTTTTCATTGGTACATGCAAAGTACTTACTTTTTTCCCTTTGTCCAGGGAACAGGATGAGCTGGACTGAATTGTCTCTTAGCATCACAGAGATGATGTAAAAGTAAAAAGTCCTACCTCAGACCAGTGTTTAGTATAATGCTTTATTCACAAAATATCCTCAAATCTATATAGCATATCGTTTTGAAGCAAATTTACTTATTGATTTATTCAGTATATTGAGCTTCTTATGCTACCAGGAGGTGCTAAATGCATAGGAATTCAGAATTGGAGGCTAGGTCGATTTAGTTCAAATCCTTGTTCTGCTATTGCCTTTGTCTCAGCTCTGCCACAGTTTCCTTACCTACATACCAGGAATAATAGTATCACCGAGTCATGGATGGTCGTTGAGAGAAAACAGCACACTTTCCCTTTCTCTCTATGCATATGTATATATATGAAGTACTTGAAACAGAGCCTGGCACTTAGGAAGCATTGAGTAACGGGTAGTTATAGATGCTATTGCACTGTAGGCCAAAGACCGTGTCGATGGGGAATGGGGACAAGTATAAATATAGGTCAGAAGCAGTCTTCACTCTAAGATGCCTACATCTTAGAAAGGGTAAGACTGGTTCTTAAAATAACAAGACCAGGCAGAGGTGACTCCTACTAGGAGTCTCTGAGAGGTCAAGGCTGGAGAGCTGCTTGCAGTGGTGGAGAGCAGGCACTGGCTGGTATCCTCACAGTGATTTCCATGGTGACCCCACACTGGAATATGTGGGGCTGTGACTGCATCCTCACAACATCCTCACAACAGCGCTACTGGATAGACACTAGCCAGTGAGGAGCAGAGGTTAGAAAAGCAGTCCAAAGTCACACAGCTAGGAAATGAGACACACAAGGTCACACCAGCTTCCCTACAAGTTGCTACAGTGACTATAAAAGGCTTTGGAGGACTTGAGGCTAGAAGAGCAGATTAGCGAGGCAGAGTGGGTGACCCTCCATGGAGCAGGCATCAGGTGATATAAGCCAGGAGTGGAAATTCAGAGATACAGATGAAATGCACATTGAGAAATAGAGCATGGTTTAAACACAAACACCATGAAGGGGGCAATTAGGTTGCCATGGCCAGCTGTCATGAGACCACGGCAGGGAAGAGAAAAGGTTATAAAGAGAGCTCCTACATGGCCAGGGGGGAGCACTGTATAAGAAAAACACCAGCACAATGCCCTGTGAGTACAGAGGATGAAGAAAGGGACAGGGGGTAAGCAGGGAAACAGGAGATGAGGAAAAGGGTAAGGGGATGAGGATGAAGAATGGGAGGTGAGGAGGAGAGGTGGAAGATGACATATAGGAGGTGAGATGAAAAGGACTCTCCATCAGAGAGCTGCTAAGTGGCATTATTGGCATGAATCAGTTTATGAGGAAGAGAAGGAAAACTGAGGCCATAAAGGTGGTGGTTCACACTGACAAAAGGCAGACACAGGACTGTAGTTTGGAGACTCAGCCTCTCAGCTACTGAGTCACACTGCCTCTCATTTATTAGTCTTAATTCAGCTGATCTACTTCCCAAGGATTGAACAGAGAGAATTTATGGAGAGGAGCAATTCATGTGAAATGCACACGGTAAAGCAAGTTCTGAAGAATGTGAGGCCATTATTACCTGCAGTGAATGAAATCAGGTACAGGGTTATGTTGACTGAATGAGGCTGCATCAAGGTTCATACAAATCTCGACGTTGTCCCCAGCCATGATTCGCACCGCGGCTTTATTTTCATCCTCAAAAATCTGCCGTTGCAAGGAGGCACACAGCAGCAGCATGAAGTCATCTGGCAGGGAAAGGGTGAGATGGTGAAGCAGCCACCTTGCTTTTATTTTTTTACAGCACCATAACACCCAGTCCTCCCACCTCTGGGGCCCCACTGCCTAAGTGACCTGTGTTGTATGTTTGAAAGTCTATAGTAAAATTTATCCTGGATTTCAAGGCTGAGCCATGTCACACCTTCTCCTCGACAACGGCCATAAGAGTGACCTCAGTCATTCCAGGGACTCACAATGGGGTGGGGGTTCTCTGGGTCTTGTTTCTATGTTGGTGAGTCAATGTATTAAGTGCTAATTGCTAGTCTTCTTTACTTATCTCTGATGTGGCCACATCCACTTGCATTCATCCCCCACCCGTTTTAAGGTGGCTATCTGTGCATTTCCCCCATGTTTTTGTTTGTCTTGGTATGTGTGAGAGAGGCAGACATTTCTGTTTTCCTTTATTCCTCCCATTCACTCTGCACTGGAAACCAGACTGTTCCCAGAATGTGAGTCACACTGAAGATGTGATGAGAGCAGGCAGAGGTGGTGACCAGTTTGTGAGAGCTCAAGGAGATATCTGTCTGTCCTCTGGGGCCACGCTCCCTGACCGGGCCTTCCGCCATGCCTGTCTGGTGGCCTACATACAGCACAAGTTGCTTCCTTGCTTTGCAAATTAAATCAGAATATATTCAAGAAGGTCACTCACTTTCAAGTCTGAGTTCTGTAGTATCCAGCACTCTTTATTGTCTTTGGGGGATGCTCCCACTTTTGGATCACCAGCTGCTCTGGAAAAGCCTTAGGCTGCAGTCCAGTTCTAGGGTACCTGAAATCTGGGTAGTACCCTCCTCACTACCACAGTCTTATCTTTAAAATTCAAGGCCTCTTTTTCTACTTAATCTTTTGAAAGGCAGGTGTACAGATGTGTGTGTGTGTGTGTGTATGTGTTTGTGGGGGATGTGTATTGCAAGTGAAATTATGCACGCGAATATGGCATTTTCAGTGTTGATTTATTAATTTTTAAATGTGATAGGGCACGCAGAGGCCATTAATGACTTGGGATCTTAATGCATAAAGATAAGCCTGAACATGATTATGAGGTCCAGCGGAAAAAGCAAAGGCACTAATGCATGTCACGTGAAGAACGATTAGCAACAGAAGCCCACATATCAGCGTTCTGGGGGGCCTGTGGCTGAAACACTTACAGGCAAGAAATACAGGGTTGGGCCGCACAATGAAATCCGGAAAGTACAGCCACTTGATGATGTTGTCATTGAAGTTGGCACCCTTGAATCTCCACGGGTAATCTGCAGATACGAAAGTGGAGAAGCAGCAAGATCAGCAACCTCCTGCACTGTTTGTCTTCCAGGCATCCATGTGGTAGTGGCTTTATCTCGTTTTGTAAACTTCATTTATGTATTCGTTTCCATGAAATTAGGAAACAGAGAGACAGAGAAAGAGAGACAAGAACCCTCAACAGTATCTTCACACCGTGGTCCACCCCCCTTTTTCAGCTTGTTTGGATCATGAGCATGTGCATGAGTGGGCCTACTCAGTAATGCCCTAGAACTATTTCAGGGCCCTTTCCAGGAGAGTTACCACTACACCATCTCCTGGCCCTGGCTCACCTCGGCAAGGAGCAGGGGGGATGCCAATGCAGATGAAATATTGGAAGGTGATGATGCAGGCCAGGAAGCAGCAGTATTTGGGCCAGACCTCCGCAATGGCTTTTCTTCGGCGTCGATACAAGACGGCGATCAGCCAGCAGGCATGAATCATGGCATAGAAATCCATTCGTTGTCCGATTACATTCACTGACATTAGGAAACAGGTCTGTGTAAGGATGAAAAGAGGCAAAGATGGATTTTACGGGGAGGGGAGTAGCATTGGGTGTCAGGCCTGTGAAGGTAGCAATGACCTGTGTTTCTCTGGGCAGATCTGTCTACATGGGTTCCCCATACCTTGGTTCTTTGAGTATCTTTTCACATGAAGACAAAAATATTGTACATATAATTTCCAACAGAAAAAAAACTGTTACATAAACACCTCAAAAGGTGAAGGGAACACCAGCTATAATCTCTTCATGGAATATCACAGTTGGAGATTTCTTCTAGGGACAGGCATTACCACAACCATTTCAGGTTAAAACAATTCATTTTGGCAGCAGGTTATACTTTCAGAATTCACAAAAACAAAGCAGACTAATAATTTGTTATCCTCTTAAAAAAAGTTGATTCATTTCTTCCCTAGGTGAGAAGACTGAATAAGAGAGAGAGACAACTTTTCTCACAGGCTTATAATACCATCATCTACTCCCCAGCCTCAGCCATCTCAGATCACGGGCATGGGCACATGCATGTCTGGTGTACTCAGGGAGATATCTAGACTTGAACTGAGAACCTCTGCATGTGGGCTTGCCTCACAGAATTTTACGTTTTATCACTCTGTTACTATGGCTCCAGCGATACCTCATGTTTTAATAAGACACCAGTTAACATGACAACTGACATTCATGCATTTAGATGACTGACTCTCGAAGTGCCCCTCTCTGCAGACGTTGACACCTGCTTTTGCAAACTTTCAACCAAAGCAGATTAACTCATCAGTAGAAACTACTTCTGCGGACCCTGAGACAGTAGTAATCATGGCCTGGAGGTGTATAACAAAGCTCCAGTGCAAACTGCTCAATCACAGCTATTTGAATTTTCATAGCAAAGACATAAAACACATCAGTCTGAAACTCACCTCTAACCCAAACTTGTAGAAGAAGTAATTTATGAAATATTTGGCACAATTAACAAGTCCATCATCTAGATGTAGTCTTGTAATGTCATGAAAGATAGTTTTGGACACCGGGGCTGTAAGGTTGTTTCGACCTCGATAGTATTCTTGATGACGGTAAATTGTAACTTCAAAGGCCAGAATAGCCAGCATCAGAAGATTATTCTACAAAGCAAGAAAAGTGATCCAAATGTTTTATGATCTGGTAATTTTAGGCAATCCTCATAATAAATCATTATATATAATTCTTGATTCCTACAAAGGATAATGTTTCATAAAATTCCACCTCTTATTGAATATAATATTGAGCTCAAGGTTCATTTTCCCTGTCTTATTTATTGAGGGGTATCTTCTATATGTAAATCAGGCTATGTACCATGGTAACAGGATCTATTATAGACTCTGTAGACATATGGAGGGCTTCAGAAAGTCCATGGAAGGGAAAATGCACATGATGAAAAAAACTTATGGGGACCAGCAGATGGCGTGGTGGTTAAGGCGCTGGACACTCCCACATGGCCGACCAGGGTTCGAGTCCTGAATCTGGTGGCTTGCTTTCTCACTTCCTCTCTCTCTCACTCTCAACCTCTGTCTCTCTCTGGTAAAATTAAAAAATGAATGAATGAATAAATAAAATAAAATAAATAATTATTTTTAAAAAAACTTATGCACAGATTTCAAAATTTGGTACACAAAATAATTAGTACTTTAATTCCATTTTCCATGAACTTTTTGAAGTCCCCTGGTAATACTGCCACTATTCATTCCTATTCCCCTCAAAAAGTATATATCACAGTTTCCAGTTATCTGATGGGGATTGTACAGCCTTGTCTGCAACTAGAGGTGCAACATAGTCTGGAGATATCCTAGGAAACTAACTAAACTGGGGAAGTAGGGCAATAGTGAGAAGGGAAATTTTTGAGCACCTCTGAAATCCAGTTCAAGAAGGCAGTAAATGAAAAGCATGCTCTGACAGTCAAATAATAATAGTAATAATAATAATGAAAAAATAGTTAACACTTACAGAACTATAGGTACCACACTATTGTAATTACCCTTTTCAAATATCAGTTGGTGTTCTCCATGTAATAGCTACATATGGAAGGGACTATTACAAATAACATTCACCATACAGGGGAAAACTCTTAGGTCATCAGGAAAGTCATGATGCATTTTTTTGTGTTTTTCTATGCAAAAATGCATACTAACTTTTCCGACGACCTAACAGAAAGTTACATAGTCAAAGAAAATGGGATGCTTAGTACACTTAAGGAAACCCAGTGATGAGTATGAAGGTTTTATTTATAAATGCATTTTTGATGTAATATGATTAGGCCTGCTTAGATGATCTATCAAAGTAAATGTGAAAAAATCTGAAGTGTGTTTCTTTTATCATGTTTGTATTCATGAAGTTCCTTTTGCAAAGATGCACTTTAATTTATTGCTTCTAAATGTAATATGTTTTTTTTATTATAAGTTATAGAGAAAAAGAATGTAGACAGAAAATTTCTTGTAATGCTATACCCATGTCTCAGAAATGAGCACTATTGACCATTTGGAATATTTTAACCAATATTTTCCTTCACGTCTTGAAGAGGTTATACTATGCACAGTATTTTACAATTTTGCTTTTCAAAAATTGTTAATAATAAATTGGATAGTTGGAAAAGTCATGATGCATTTTTGCATAGAAAAACAAAAAAAAATCATGACTTTTCTGAAGATCCATCCATTATTTTGAACATCATGTTTCAGTTCTGATGTACCCATCAGCCTCAATCTCTGATATTCCAATGTTAGTTATATGATGTTCCAGTGAATGTATTTGTCATACTTTATTCAACCTCTCTCAGAGTTCTTGGTGAGCTTGTTTTCAGCATAATGCAATACTGATTTCAAGGTTCAGTCATATGTTCCAAAGGTGATTCCAAATGCCACAGATGAGGTTAATATCAAATGTGATAGTAAAAGTCCCAAGGGAAAAGCTCCCCAGTTAAAACTGTGCAGATACCCAGACTAAGCACAACAAAGCTGTTACCCTCAAATAGACAAGCAAAGGAGAAGACTTCCTCAGGCCAACCCACTCTGTTGGATCAATAGGAGCATTGTAGAGTAGAGACTTGTTCAGCTCACTAAGTGGTATGTTTGTTTGATTTTCATTTGGCTGAAAAGAAGAGAAAATAGAGTAAAAAATGGCTTCATAGATAGAGTTCAGATAATTTTCTTTCAACTTTGAGCAAAGGGGCATCAATTAGACAGGGAGGGAAAGGCCCATTTTAAGGGGGGAATTTCATTATGAAGGGAGACATAGGGCAGATGCCCAGAGCCAGAATATATCCAACCTAGACAGGTTATTATAAGCTAGATACAAATGTGCTTGCGGATAGAGGTTCCCCAAATATTTGTCTCATTTCCCTATAGGGAAGGCAGGAAGATTCCCTCATCACTGAAGCTCACCAAGGAACAGTTAACAGAAAAGTTCTCAGGCTTGATGGTTTGGAGCTGGTACAACATTTTGCAGACGATAATCACACACGTCCAAACAGTGCAGACACTTGAAGCTAGACGACGCAACTTGGCATATGGCAGAGCAAAAGCCCAAGAAATCAAAAATACATAGTTGAACAGAGACACCTGAAAACATAAAATGAGAAATGGGGACAAAAATACGTAATATAGTATAACACTCATAAAATATGACTACTTGATTTTCTCAGTTCAGGAAATGTTGATTGAGTTTCTATCATGTGCAAGGCATTGGCCTAGGTGCTAGTAATGGTGCTAATCTCATCCCTTAAGGACATTATGCCTTGAATGAGAGATAGAGATATATAAATTACCAAGTAATGTTACAACATGTAGCAATGGTTAAGCTATAGGAGGAACAGGCAGGCTCCCAGCAGAGCACTAAGAAGGAGCCCTTGACCCAGTGTGGAGGTTTAGGAAGCATTTTCAGGAAGAGCTGATGCTTGAGCTGAGCTGGAACAAGGAAGATGAAAAGTACATTCTAGGGAAAGGATGTATGGGCAAAGGCAGATAAGTATGCTGTAGCAAGGTGGAAACGGAATTATAAGCAACCAGGAATTTCAGAGTTGAAAGGGTAAAGCATAGCAGGAGGTGAGACTAGAGCTGCAACCACGAGTCACATTTTGATAAATCCTTTTTAAACCATCAACGGCCTATCAATCCATTCTGCAGAAAATGGAGAGCTGCCAGAGTCTGTTACACTGAGGAATTGAGAGAAGATTTACATGTCATTTAGACAAATGTAGCTAAAGAAGAGAGGGTGCATTATAGGGATTAGACTAGAGATCAGGAGATCAATGCACATACCCCAGAGAGATGGAGAAGAGTCACAGATTTGAGATGGAAAGTCACATTAGGTGGATTTGATGACATTGGCCTGGTGAGGGTAGTGGAAGGGATGGAATCTAGGACAGAAAGTATAAAGAGGGATGTCCAGGTCTCTGCCTGGAAGCCTGAGTTGCTAACAGTGCCATTCCAGAGGGAGGAAATTCTGAAAGGGAAGCAATTCTAAGGATGGAGAGCCTGAACATATTGGCTTTAGACTTCATGCGAGTGTATTGATCATATGAAATGTCCCCTCATTTCCAGCTATTGTCTGTAGCTAACTGTTCACTGAACAGTGTAGATATACCAGCATCTTATTCATTTATGAAAAATATTCATTAATTTTGAATATTGCTAAAATAGTATCCAAGGAACATTTAAAATTATCAGGTGGAAGTAACAATATGCACTCAATTGATAAAACTGGACACTTACCAAGTACTAAACTTGATGGGGTATGATTATCTATTAGGTTTATGGAACAATAAAACAAGGAAAGGTGCAGACTATGTGGCAGAATTCAATCCTGCAATTTGTTACTTGCTACTTTTCTGCTTAGCTACTTGTCACTCTCCAAGCAAAGAACCTTCCTGAGAATTAAGTGCTGAAATATTAGGGTAGGAAGAGCTACCTTGCACAATTTGAGGCTAAAAAAATACAGTATGCCAAAATGATTTGTAAACTATTAAGTACATAAATAAACATAATGAATATTAAATTTTAACACAATATTTTGATTAGCTAATTGACTCTCCTTTTTATTTCTAAAATTTAATTCATTTATATCTTCTGTGAGAGAGACCCAGAAAGCAAGAGAGAGAGAGACTCCTCCAACAAGATCTCCATGATCCAGCCTACCCCCAGTCTCAGTCAGTCTGGATCAAATGCACATGTGTGCAAGCCCTGTGTGCTCAGGGAGATCCCTGGACAAGAACCAAGTACCTTTCCTGTATGGATCCAATTGCTTTACTGTAGTGCCAATCTGGCTCCTGATTTTTCTTTCTTAGTCATCAGCAAGTGCCCCCCCCCCACCACATATATATATATATGTTTTTTAAAGGATTGGAATTTGTCCTTTATTTCACCTACACCTGGGTGTAGGAGTGTGTGTGTGTGTGTGTGTGTGTGTGTGTGTGTGTCCAACATAGGTGACATCAAATGCCATATTGATTTAGAGGTTAAAAAACAAATCCTGTTAAAGATATTGTAAAAGGATCTCGTTATTTCTTTTAATGTGTACTTAAGACATTGAGTGTAAAAACAGTTTCTCTCTCAATGTCTCTGTCTCTCTGTCTCTCTCTGGTGAGTGCACATACTCTAAGGCAAATATCTCTTAAAAAAAGAATGAAAAATGGGATGAAAGTCCAAGTTTATAGTGCAAAACTTTTTGAAATCCATGCATAGTTTCTTCATAATATGCATTTTTTTGGCACCAAAATATATTTGTACTTTTTTTGTTCTTTTTACTTATTTATTCCACAAGTGGAGTCAGCTACCTCTGACAGTGTCTTTGCACTGTGACCCACTCTCCAGTCTCAGCTGACCCAGATCACAGGCATGCACCTACCTGGTGTGCTCAGCAAGGTCGTGGGGTGGGCATCCAGGACCTTTCATGTGGATCCCATTATGTTACTGCTGACTCACTGTCTGCCCTTAAACTTGTATTGAATTTTTTCCACAAACTTTTTAAAGTACTGTCATGTGTGTGCGTGTGTGTTGTGTGTGCACATAATTTATATCCAGAACATTCCAAAGTGGTGTGACTTCTAAGTAAGAGATGCTGATGTACATTAAAGGTTTTTCTAAAAAAATTATTTCCCAATGGCCTTTTCTTCCTCAGATGCCCTACGGTAACTCTGCAAAAGTTTAATATTTGTGGGAGAGATGATTCCAAGAGTTGGTGTAAATTCAAACTGATGTCTTGAATATGGAAATTTTGACTCCAAAACATGTTGTTGTGGTCTTTGTAGAGATACACTGCATTTCATCGGTTCCTCTGTCCCTAAAATAATGGGGTGGGTGGGTGTAGAAAGACCAACACTTTCCACCCATAGCTGTGAAGGGCTTCAAGCAGCACCACTGAGAGATCTTGCTGCATGTTCTCTGGAGTGTGGGCACAGATGTTCAACTTCCACCCAGAAAACCAGCGAGTTGGAAGGGCTATTCTAGTAGAGCACAGAGAAGGCAGGGGCTATGAGAGTGTGGCCCTTGGATCTGATATGGGAGGGAGACAGGGCCCAGAGCTGCTCAGAGACTGCCCAGAAGGAATGCTTAGAAAGGGGCAGACCAGAGAGGATCCAAGAGGAGCAAATGCTGGGAAACCAAGGGCCTCACAGAGAAGCCTCCAGGAGAGAAATGGTTCCTAACAGAAGTTAGATAACTAGAGGAGGGAAGCACTGGGAGAAAGAGGGTGAGAAAGAAAAGCAGCTAAGAAAGGGAGCAGTTTCTGCCTGGGTCAGCGATTCAAGTTTTAATTATTTTCTGTGGCTGAACAGTTTTACTAAATGACATGATATTTTCCTTGCTATTTAAAATCACTATAGGACTTTGCATTACCTATGAACAATTGGAAGATATGCTGCATTCAGTAACACAGAGAAAGCTTCCTTGTAGAGTGTTTTTTGTTTATTTGTTTCTATTTTGTTTTTGTTTTTCTTTATGAGAGGTAGAAAAGGAGATAGAGAGCATTTTGAAAGGTTCCTCTACATCATGACCCTCCTGCCCCAGCTTCTCTATTAGCTAGGATTATAGGTGTATAACATTGTGTCTAGTATGTTCAGGTTGGCCCAATCTGGGAAATGAACCCAGGCCTCCAATGCAGCTTTCAGCCTTCCACATAGTGGTGATGTCTGTGTGCTACCACAGCTGGGGCTCATAAAATGCTTTTTAAAGGGACAGTGGAACTATGAACCCAAAGTGTTTTTATGATTATGCATCATGCAAGCTGCTTACCCAATGTGTTATATTAAAAAGAATCAGTTCTGGTGGCCAGATGGTGGTGCAGTGGTTAACACAACTGAATTTACATGGGGGATGTTCTGGTTTATGTCCCCAGGCATCCCGCTGTACATAGAGCATACATACACATTCCTGTGATCTGAGCTGGCTGTGACTAGGCCGGATTACAGAATGAAAACCCTGTTAAGGATGCCTCTCTCTCGCTCTCTATTTCTTTGTTTCACTCATGAAATAAATAAACTTAAAAGTAAGAAGAATCGGCTTTGTACATGATGCCAGAGGCCCAGAAACCAAAGTCTATGCAGAGAAGGAAGACTCCCATGGGTACTTATCTGAGAGTTGTGGCATGATTCACCCTTTGGGACTGAAAACCCCATGAGGGATGACATCCCATGCAACACGAGGGTGAAAACAATCTTAGAGCAGTGGGTTTGGGTAGATGCCAGCAGCAGTGTGCAGCACTTCTCTGCTTCCTAAGTCCTCACATATTTATAAGTTACAGGTGAGAGAGAGGGTGTCAGGAATGAAAATTCTAGGAGTCTGCAAATGCATGAATCACAGACAAGAACTTGGTCATATTCTGTCAAAGGCTGTTTTCTAATGGTATACTGAAGAGGCTAGATCATGATCCAGTATTTAGCTGATAGTCTATTAACAAGCCACTCTCTCTAGACTCATTAATAATGATTTTTTTTTTAAAGTCTATCTTTTGCTTAGGGTATGCAAAGGCATGCACCACTTATTCCTCTCCTTTTTTTTCTGAACACTCTAGAGTTGATTTCAGATGATTCTCTGTGCCCGACTCATTGATTTCTCTTTCATGTAGTGTCCATGTAGCATCCACTACCGTTACTAAATTGCCTTAGTATGCCTCCACAGTTCTGCAGCACAACTTCTCAGGCAAACAGAAGTCATTCGTGTATTGGATTTGGTTAATTCAGAAAGATTTTGCATGTTTTAAGTTCAACACCTTTTTCTGTTCTTTTCTTATTTCTCTTTCATATTCTGAACCTCAAATTATGTCTGAGTTGGTTGATTCACCTATACAGTTACAACATTCAAGCTCTTTTGCTCTCGATGAATATATACATTAGGCTAGGGTTTTGGCTCTAATTAACATAAAGATGTACAAACTACTTAACAATGGACAATATATCACTTTCTGCCTCATAACTCACAGAAAAAGGGATTTCTTATTTTGTTCTCACCTGGCAATGAATACTTATCCAGTTCAGATGTTTGTACAAAATGGTTTCCAAGAAACTTTAACTTAGACTTGAGAGTTCCCATTAGGGTTTATCTCTTAGTTACCTACTTGTGAAATATTTTAGGTTTTTAGTATTTTAGTTGTAATATTACCCCATTATTTAACTTTTAAAAACTTATAAGCCATAGGTCCATGAATTAACTTTTAAAGAGCAAACACTGAAATATAAGCCACTCAGAACCAGCTCAGGGAAATAAGAGGTACATAAAATTATTTGTTGAATTAATTAACGAATAGTTTCTACACAAAAAGCAGTAAATAATTGTTGGCTAAATGATGCTTCTTTTCTTTACAAACAAGAAAAGAGAAGTAGGTGGGGTCTTCAAAAAGTTTATGGAAAGTGCAGATTATGAAAAACCAATGCATGGATTTCCCATTTTTTTTTTTGCACCAATATTAACTTGTACTTTAATTCCAGTTTTCTAGAAAGTTTTTGAAGTTGCCTTGTACAGTAGAAGTGTAAGTTTGAGAGATTTTGTATTTTATCTCAAAAAATCCAATAATAAACAAAATGAACCTTACAAAAGACTTTTTAGATTTGTAACCTGAATTAACTTCTTTGTAACAAAAACTGAAATGTTATTGTTTTCCTCAAAGACGATTTAAGGGGGATAGATTCTCATAGGCAATACAGAAAAGCAGCCCACTTTCATGCACTGAAACCAAGAATTAGATGCAAGCAACCACTCTTATAATATGAGCCAATTAGAAAGGGCCATGGGACTCTTTCTTTCCTGCTCTCGTTTCCTCTTCTTAGGAACAATGACCTTTGGTTTTCTGTATGTCGAAGTGCAAGCACCTATCCTAAAGCTTGATACCCTAATGTAATGGGTATTATGTTAAAAAAATGTCATAGACAGTTGGTAAAGGACAACAGAGACACATCATGGTTCTATTTGGCCAGATGATACAATCAACGTTCACTTGCCTCTTTCACGGAAACCCAGATAATGTATGATGAAACAATTTTGATGATATGCAGCTCCAAAATCCACCACATGAACACCTGCAGCTTGTGAAAATACTCCAGGAACTTTAAGAAGAGCACAGTGAGGCGGTCTATTACCAGATGCCATTTATTCCTTAAATCTGCAAAATAGTAAATACAACAAAGGTCATATATTTTTTGTCATTATTATTTAAAGCATGTCTTGTAACTTTCATATTGGAATGAGAAGCTGCAACATAACTAAAGTGAATAAATTCTAAAAATACCGAAATCTGGAGGAAAGGTGGCCTAAGAATCCCATATTATGATGATGACGCAGATGTCCTACACCAAGACTCTGAGGAACAGAGTTGCTTCTATCCACCTTATAATTAAACTGGCATAAAGAAGAATTTTGACTTTAGTTACTCTTTTTTAAGTTTGTTTGCTTATTCCTTCTAAGAAAGAGCAAGAGAGAAGCACCCCAACAGGGTCTTCATACTGTTCTCCACCCCCAGTCTCAGCCAGTCCAGATCACACACACAGTCCACATGTTCTGAGAGATCTCGGAATGCAAACCTAGGATCTTTCCCAGTGCAGTCAGTTGTCTTAATGTTGCAACATCAGCTAGCCCTAACTTCACTTACTCTTAATACCATGCTAGAATTTTCTACTTTTCTGGGAATATTAAGGAAAATGAGTTTTCTCCAAATTACATGTTTCTTGCAAATAGCCAGTTTCTCTGGGCAGGGCTTGAAGCTCTCTCATCTTTCTGGAAGAGCAAGCCAGTCAGAAGGCTGTCACTAGCACAGATAGTCTGCTTCTCATCTGAACGAGTAGTGAACACTGAGTATCAGAGTGACCTAGCCCATGGTTTCATGAAGTGGAGCCAGATTCATTTTAATCATAATTTTTAATCAAATTATTTTATCCTTTTTATTTTATGCTAGTCACAGGGGCCAAGCTTCTCATTTAGAATGACTGAAATGGTTAATCTGACTGAAAGTCACAAAAGGAGAGTCTTGTATTATTGGCATGTTACTATATCTGCAGACAAAAGTTCACAAGTCCAAGCAGATAAGGCCTAAGTATCTTTTTTTTCATTTTAACTTACTGGACGGGATGTGTGCTCACTAGAGAGACAAAGAGAAAAGGCAAAAGTAGTCCCCAATGGGGACTGGTCATGTTGAAATGCCCTCTCCTCCATCTACCCACCCTGCTAGGATTTTGTGTACTCACACAAATGTGCCTAGCAGGTTTTTTATCATAAGCTACTGTTCCCTCCATCCTTTTCTTGTACAGGGTCTCACTATAATCCAATTCTCCTGCTTCGAGCTTCCCAAGAAGCTGGAACGATAAACATGTGATATCACATCCAGCTGAGACTTAATCCAGACCTCCCTGTAGCCTCTTCCCACTGAGCAGCATCTACCAGAACATGGTACCATGACTAGGTCTAGAATGTGTTCTTAATTATTGGGTTCTAGGAAAGCCTAGAATTTTTTTTTTTTTTGAGAATGTGTTTGTAAAGGTATTATCTAGGACTTTCAGAAATTCTGCACAGTAGCCTGAAACTAAGATTCAAATTGCATATATGGGATCCAGGTGCTTTAAGCACCAGGCCATGGAACTGACCCAACCAAAGAGTCTTTCTAAGTAGAAAGACTTTATCTGGTCTTGGAAGTTTTAACAGGATACTTGGTTCTGAAAGGTTAAGTAAGATTTTAGTTATTGTGAAAAATGCTTATTTATGGAGCAATTCAGATGATAATCAATATAAAGGTTTAGGTAAAAAAAAATGAGCATGATTCAGAGTTATAGATCACAAGCACATGAAAAAGTGAGAGACCAAGGTTAAGTAAAATTTTTGGTGAGACATTATTAGCAAAGTTTGAGACCCACCTTAAAGTATTATAATAAAATCCTAGTCTTAGTTAATTGGTCTCATAAGGCTGGGCTCTCCCCTTTACACTGAAAACACACCCCTCTCAGATATGGAGATGGCATTTCTGGGTCTCTGAGATGAGTGAGAGACGGGGACGACATCTGGGGGGTGCTTGCCTTTGGGAGGGATTCTCCACCTCATGCTGCCTTTTTATTGTCTACTTTCGTAAGGCACAGAGGGCCAGAAAAGACAAGTATAACACCTTAACTTGGCAACCTCAGCCCATCATTCTCAGGTCTGTGCTACCTGGTTTTCCCATGCTTTCTGGGAACTGCTGAATAGACTAAACTCTCTGCTTCTTATATTCTCTGTATGACACTTTTTGATCACTAAAGCTATTTAGTTCTTAGCTGTTCTGTGAAAGCATTAGTTCAGTCTTGGAAGAAAAATAGGAAAAAAGAGCCTAAAGAATAAAAAGGGGAAAAAAATCCTAAAATAATAATGATGACACATCTCTAGGTGTTTGCCTGAAATGATCATTATCTGATTACTCATTTTCTCCTCCAGTTCCCATGTACTTAGCATCATGACTAGAAATATTCTCGCCTCCCTCCTTTTCCTGCATAAGGTCTTGCTATAATCCAATTCTCCTGCTTTGAGCTTCCCAAGAAGCTGGGATGATAAACATGTGCCATCACATCCAGCTAGGACTTAATACAGACCTCCACGTGACCTCTGCTCAGTGAGCCGCACCAACCAACACATGGTGCCATGACCAGGCCTAGAATGTGTTCTTAATTATTGGGTTTCTGGGAAAGCCTAGAATTTTTTTTTTTTTTGATTGTGTTTGTAAAGGTCATGTCTAGGACTTTCAGAAATTCTGCACAGTGGCCTGTTTTTGCTTCTGGTAGGAAATGATCCTATGAGAGATTTCTGACTAAGAGATGGTTAGAGCTACATCCCCTTAAGTGTCTCCACGAAGCACTGCTAATTAGTTGGAAATCGATAACCAACCATCTTGCTCTTCCACTCAGTCAGACTAAGGGAATTACTGGAGACATTAGAACAGGAATATTATAACTCCAACAGCCAACTCCAAGCCCATAACCTGCTCCAAAATAAAAAATAAAAAATAAATCCAACTTTTATTTTACTTACTGGAGCACTCTATTTTATTTTAAAAGTTCGTGGAAATGCATATAATGAAAAAACTATGGATTTCAAAACTGTTTCCAATAAAGTAAACTCATACTTTAGTTTCATTTTCCCATGAACCTTCAAAATTTCCTGTGTCCTTTTTGAAGTGAGTCATTCTTTCATTTGCTCAGCCTGGTATGCAGGACATTCTGAGCAGTGGCTGGGAGTTGGCTGATTGATTACCTGATGTCTCTTCTTCCTCCTCTGATTCCTCCTCTTCCTCTTCATCCTCCTCGGACTCCTCGCTGTCTTTCCCAGGTTCTCCATTCTCATCTTTTTCAGAGCATCCCTCTGACTTCTCCCCAGACTCAGTCAACTTCTTCACCTCTGGCTTTTCTAAGCTGGCACTAAGATTCATCATGGTGAGGTCTGGAAGGCTTCCCTCAGGGTGGGCCAACCTGTTGGCAGAGAGAGACTGAGTCAGAAGAGGAAGACATGTTGAAAGAGATCTGAGTGAGGGGCAAGTAAAAGGAGGATAAACAAAAACAAAAATCAGTGCATGTTCAAAGACCTTGCAATGTGGGTGTTAGCATCTTGACACTTTCTGTTTGTTTTAAGTTCTTTGTAAAAACAAACTGTCAACTCGGTTAGGTTTTGTTAGCTTTTCTAATTCAGGGTCTAGTGATTAGTCAGTAATGAGAGCTATCAACACCTAAACTTGACATTTTTCCTGGAGGAGAAAATGGTCAGAGTTTAGGATGTAGAAGCATGAAATGGCATCGTGTAGAGCAAGCATTTCATGGCCTCACAGGGGGACTTACTCATTTTGGTGGATTGGTAATTTTTTCTTGATGCTGCTCAAAGTAATTGAAATAGAAAGGAAAAAAAGGAGATGAGAACAGAAGAATTATAAGGAATGTCAGAGATCACATATCATGCTACATATCATCCACTATTGCATTCCTGTAGGCCAGTTGCAGTAATGTCCTAATGCCAAGAGCATTCCAGGTTGGCACCAATAGCGTGCTTTTGCTATGAACTCTAGGCTTGGCAACTGACCTGAGAGTGGACAGGGTGCGGGTTTTTAAATAAGAGAACATACAGACTACTGAGGCAAAGTATATCATGCTTTTTTAGTAACGCAACAAGCCATCCCGCAAGAATCAAGTCATTCACATTTCTTTTGGTAAGTTTTTAGAAATTCCTAAATAACTTGTGCTCTTAGTCAACCTTTGCCCACTCATCCCATTCTACCATCAGTGAACGCATATGCTGTAGAAGCTAAATGCTTTCAGGAGTAGGGTGGACATCTGCCTCTCCTCCTGTCTGAGGGTTACTGATGCAAACTGTTCACTGCCAGCAAGGAAAAGGCTGAGGGGGAACCTCAGCCAGAGGCCAACACAGGGAAAGGGCTTCACTGAGCCGAACAGCAACTGGGATGTGGCCATTTGTTTCACAGTAGACTGTGATGATCATGATTCTTCTCCTACTTAAAAAAGAAAAAAATCTATGTATTTTTATATTTATGTTTAAATTAATGTTTATTTATTTGTTCATCTTTTTTTACTGACATATAATAATGCACCTATTTGTGGGATATAATGTGATTTTTCAGTTGAAAAATACGATGTGTATTGATCGGATCAGGACAATTAGTATTTATACTGAGTTAATTTTTTTTAAGAGAAATTTTTGCTAGAGAGTGTGTGTGCTAGCTGGAGAGATAGAGAGAAACAGAAAGACAGAAAAAGTGAAATTACTCCCTGGGGGGATGGCCATGTCATAATCTCTTCTCCTCCATTCCCCTCTTAGGGTTTTGGGCATGCACACACATGTGCCCAACATGAGTTTCAAGCTGCCAGGTCCAGGACTTGAACTGCAGTTGACCATGTGGGAGTCCAGCACCCCAACCACCACACCATGATCTGGCCCCTGAATTAATGTTTTAATAAACACTTGTGGGCAATAAAGTCGTATTAGAAAAACAGTCTTCAGGAAATATTGGTAGTCTTCTCCATGTGTAACAATTAATAAATTTCAGATGGTTATAATAGGATGGGCAATTAATAATGTTACTCTAGCTATATAATTGTGGGCTCTGATAAGTTAATAGACTTCTCTGGAATTTAATAAATTTTCTATAAAATAAAGAAATTTGTCTAGAAGGAATTCAAGTTTCAACTTGCAGATTTTATATTTGGAAACATTACTATCATTTTGGGAAACTTCCATAATGAATCTACATTGTCCTCAGACTTTTAGAGAGGTTATCACTCAAAAGGAAACTCAGAGGCCAATACGAGGAAAGGGCTTTTGAGTGCCAAGCAGGTAAATTATAGTACAAAAAACACAAATTATTAATTTAATGCAGAAAGAGCACTCAAGGATAGCTCCACATCAGTGGAAGGAATTATGCTGACATAGTACTTTCTTATTTTATTAAACTGAGTAGCTCACCATCCTGACTTCAGGAATATTAACTATTCTTGAAACTGAAATGCCATATCTTTGGAGCCGGCAGGTCGTGTGGAGGGTAAATATGCTGCACTCCCACATGGCCAACCACAGTCCAAGCCCTGGGCCTAGCAGTTTGCTTTCTCACTTTCTCTCTCTCTCTCTGTCCCTTTCTGGTCAAATTAAAAAATAAATTAAAAAAATTAAAATAAATAAAGTTAAGTACAGTTAAGAAAGAAAGAAAGAAATACTATATCTTCTACACCAGCACTACACATCACCTCTCAGGGTATATATTTGCTGTTCATGTTTGTCAGAACTTTAAGAACATGTTCGATATTATTCAGTGTGGAAGCAGCCAGGTGCTACACAATGACAATCTGTATTTGTGTTCTTCGGCATTGCTGCAGGACTGCATTTGATAAGTGAGGAGATACCTTTCATTGGGACAAGGACTTTGGCAGTGTTACAGTACAAGTGTGACTAACTCAGGATCTGTCTCAAACGTCTACATTAACACTGCTACAAATTCAGACTGACAAGCAAGTTTCTAATAAAAAGTGCTGAAACTCGATACAGACTTCAGTTGCTATCATGCCTACACAGCAAAACATCCTCAAACAACAATGCCCTCAATCTGCTGGGCCACAGGCAGGACATGCTGGGGGGAGTCTGCTGACTGGAAGAATCAGAAGAAATCAGAGAAAGCCTTTTGGAAGTAGGTTCAGAGATCTACCTCTAGAAATTTGTAACAGTCTACAAGAGACCTGAGATCAGACAGAGCTGAGGATAGACGGGAAGTGAAGCTTTGCATCTAAGATTGCTCGTTTCCCTGCGACCTGATTCTTAAGCAGAAATAGGGCACAGAACACCCAGAAACTCTCTAACTAGAGATAGTCTAACCTCATAAGCTTGTAATGGACGTCAAAAAAAAAAGAAAAGAGGGAACTCATATATCAGGCTGTCACTGACTAGTCTAGAAATTTGTTCATTGAGAAATTGCAGTGAGCTGTATTTTGTATTATATAATACATTCATGAAAATTTGCATGCATAAAACATGTATAGATTGGAGCCAGTAGGGGCTGTAGTGGTTAAGGAGCTGGATTCCCACATGGCCGATCATAGTTGAAGTCCTGGACTACAGCTTGAAAAGGCATGTGTGCGTATGCACGCTGAATACCAGGAGGAGAGTAGAGGAGAAAAGATTGTGGTGTGGCCATCCTCCCAGGAGGTGATTTCTCACTTTCCTCTCTCTGTCTCTCTCTGGCGAGTGCATGTGCCCTATGGCAAAGACAAAACAAAACAAAAAAGTATAGGTGAAAATATTTTAAATACATAAGCTTACTGTATTATAAACACACCTGTGTGACTCCTTCCATTTTTCTCTTACTTTTTCACTTCTATCATAGCATTTTTGGAAGACAATAGTGAAGAATGTTAAAAGCATGGTTTTAGAATCAGAGAGACTTGGCTTCAAACCTCAGCCAGGCAACTTACTAGCTGAGTGACATGGCAAAACTTCTTAACCTGTCTTTAAGTCTCAGTTTTCTAATCTGTGAAATGATAATAAAAATGCCTACTTTATAGGATGTTGTGAAAATCAAAGTGGCTTCTGCTAATAGTTAGCAGATTGTTTTGCTACTCATGGAAAAAATGTAAAGTAAGAAACCCTCTTCTAATGATAGGTTTTCATATGCTATATATTTTGATGATCTATACTATAAATTCATCCTAGTGAAAAGACAGAATTAGAAATATGTTTGTGTGAAGGACCACATAGTGATGGACAGTACGGAAGTTACCAAACCTAGACTATAATTCTGTCACCAATACATTCTTTAACAGAATTTAAGTATGTCTTAAAAAGACCATTCAGGGGACCAGCAGATGGCATAATGGTTATATCCCTGGAATCCCACATAGTCGACTGTGGTTTGAGTCCCAGATCTGGCAGCTTAAAACTCATGCTGGGTGCGTGTGCGTGTGTGCCCAAAATCCCAAGAGGAGAATGGAGGAGAAGGGATTGAGGCATGACCATCCCTGCTGGGGGATGACTTCTCACTTTCTCTCTGTCAGTTTGGTGAGCACATGCGCCCTATGGCAAAAATTACTCCCTCTCAGAAAAATAAAAAACAGAAAACATTCAGAAGAAAAAGTGCAATCATTTCTTCCTTGGAAATCTGTCTCCTAATAGTCTATCTACTCTGTTCTCTGAATATAACCTCTGACCATTGTATACACTCTGTAGTTATTTGCTTGGATAAATGTGAATTTAGAGGCAGATGAGCCGCAGTTTGCTAGAACAAACAATTCTATCAGCTCTCACAAAGCCTCCGTACTTTAATTCAGCTTCTCACCTCCATAGCAAATAATATTAAAATTAGAATAAATTTAAAAATTAGGATCTTGATTTTTCCATAAACTAAATAAAAATTACACTCTAGTAAAAATGTTCCCTGAAACTTGAGACTAAGAACTTACAATGCTAATTAGCTGATGATCACGTAAAGGATTTTTCCTCTAGGACTCTAAGTAGACATGGTCTGAACTGACTGGATTCTCAGAAAAGCCCTCTCCTCCACTTCCCTAAGTCACACCATTTTGTGCACTTTTCCATAGGATGTTTGTGTTTGTTTGTTTGTTTTCTCTTTGCTTTATCTTTATGGATATCTGTGTTTCCTTGCTTTTATTATATCTCGGGATTGGGTTCTAACCATCTTACTGAATAATTCTGAAGTTAAGCGGTCCTCTGCTTTTGCATTCTAACAAAGCAGATGACATGACAGTTATCTATTTGTCCATCCTGTGCTTCCACAGCTATGTACAGTCTTCAATGCGTACGTCTCTCCATCTGTATCTGCATTAGTTCATCTAAGTAAGTGTTCTAGGGACTCTAAAAGGCATACACTCTTACTCTCTTCACACCTTTCAAAATGTAGTATTGTGCTTGGGGTATGCTGTAATGCACTGAAGCTGGAATGAAGAAATTCTGTGCTGGGGAGGAGAGGCATTCTTATTTGAAACAAAGAAACTCAGTGACATAAAGAGGGAGTTGCGGAGGCTTAATTTTGAACTTGGACTTGATTTGGAAAAGCTACATATTAAGCTAGCTTCTATTAAAGAAAATAGAAATGTGGGACCAGCAGGTGGCGTGGTGGTTAAGGTGCTGGACACTCCCGCATGGCTGACCAGGGTTTGAGTCCTGAATCTGGTGGCTTGCTTTCTCATTTCTTCTCTCTCTCACTCTCACCCTCTGTCTCTCTCTGGTCAAACTAAAAAATAAAAAATAAACAAATGAATAAAATAAAATAAAATAAAAAATTATTTTAAAAAAAGAAAATAGAAATTCTACTGTTGTAAAATTCTTTAGTGTAAATGCCATTTTAAAAAATTATTTTAATTTGTAGCATGTGGTATATAAACTTCACTTACACCATTCATTAGACTATTAGAAAAATGTCTTGCAAATTTGTAGTGTTACATATATGTAAAGTAGAACATTATACTACTTAAAATAAATCATTTTCTAGAATTCGAAAGCACTTTTAGAAGATAGTACTCACATATTAACAACTGATTTTATAAATTTAATATCACATCTTAAACATGTGAGATGGTGATTTTTCCAAATAAATCTATTAAGTGAAATTAGAGATAATAACTCTACTTCTTGTATATATGAACATTGTTCCTGTTAAAATATTTTAATTTATACTAGGAGCAAGGGTGGGGACCTTAAAAAAGTTCATGTAAAATGGAAAATGCATATTATGAGAAAGTTATGCATGGATTTCAAAATTTTTGGCAACAAAATGAACTTATACTTTAATTCTATTTTCCACAAACTATTTGAAAATTCCTCATAATGTTTACAAGAGTGTTTGGAACTTCGCTGCAATTACTCATATTATTAAACGTTTATCAAAGGGATCCTTTGTCCTCAACACCTCTCTTATCTCATACCTTGTAAGGTAATATCTAAATTTTAATCAATCCCAAAGTGGAATTGTGTATGCCTCCTCTTTCAGTTAAGAATTAACATCTATAAACACATTTTTCTCCTTATAAAATAAATTGGGTATAAAGAAATATGTGAGAAAGGAAGCTTATTTGCTTTATGAAAGGATTCACTTGAATGTTCAAATGAACAGAACAGAAGGCTCTACTGATAATTGGGCACACTTTATGTACATATGTAAAATTACACATTTTTCAGAAGCATGTTGTAAGGTGGGAGAGAGATTTGTTTGATACTGCTCGGGAATAGCTCTGGCATCTCTTTAAATCTCTTAATGTTAACATTGTTAACATGTTAACATGTTAATATTTCTTAAATGTTAACATTCATATAAAAATGAGAGATTTCACTCAAAAGAAGATAATGGTAGAGTTGGAATGTTTCAAGTTTTTAAGGACTTTGGATGACCTTGAGTCTGAATTCCTGAATAAAGTCTTTGGCCTTGTGATTTGGGGAAACTGGTATAGGCTTCCTCTTGGGAGAAGTCTGGACTATCAGGATCAGGAATCCTATCAGTTGTTGCTGATGGACCTCATCCGACCACCTCCTGCCTTCCTTCGCATTTCAGCCATTTCCTCATAGAGCAAATGTTAGATACAATGATAAATAAACAGGTAGAGAGTTGTACCTTATGTTTGGAGAAATTATATTTAAATAGTTGCTTAAGATTTCTAGCCAGAGTCTGTTTCTTAATTCTCTACCTATCAGCTAAAAACTAAAGGTGGACTTTCATCTTTCAGGCTGTCAACAAAACTGGCCCCCAAGAGAGACCAGCCAGCCAGATCCCATACCCTCTTCTTCAGCATTCTACATAGTGACCTGCACATTTTCTACACTTGTTTCCTAGAAGTTCTTCCTCCTAGGGTTTGTCGTATGGTCACCTTCCTTAGGATTTAACCAAAGAGAAAAGCAAATGAAATAAGGATGAACAAATCTTCTGAAGGGTTATTTTGTAAATTGGATTTATTTCAAGATGCATGTTTCTATTAACTACAATAACTTACTAGGGTTATTACTGATGACTTAAATATATAAGGATGAATCTTTCAATTCACTTACTTAATAAAGCAAGAATTGTTTCAGGAATTTAGATCCCAAAGGATCTTTTCTCTGTAGTCTTTGAGGCACTTTGAGGATAACTCCTTGCACAACACTTAATAAAGCTTGCTTTTCATGATGTATAGACATTGTGTGTTTTATCTCCCCAGCTGGGTAATATGCATCCTGAGGTAGAGTCATGCAGTGTCTCTTTGCATCTTTTGTAGTATGCAGACATATTGTGAAACCCATGATGTGATCAGCCTTCTTTCAATAATATGCTGATCCTTCAAGTGGAGATATAGTTGAAAAAATTGATGTTTTTAAAACTATACATGGTTGTGGACCTTTTTATTTCATTCATTAAAAAAAAAATCTATTGATGAGACCAGCAGATGGCATAATGGCTATGTTGCTGGATTCCCATGTAGTTGACCATAGTTCGAGTACTAGACACAGTGCCTTAACTCACTCAAAATCCTGAGAAGAGAATGGAGGAGAAGGCATGTGGTGTGGCCGTCCCCCCTGGGGATGATTTCTCTCTGTCTCTCTTCTCTCCAGCAAGTGCACCCTATTGCCAAAACCTCTCTTATAAAAAATCTACTGACTATCGACTAATAGGTAAGGCCCTGGAGACATCTTGTGAATTATACAGGGAGTCTAGGCCTGGGAAGCTTATGACTCTAGCAGAGGAGATAAACAAATTGCAGAGAGCGGACTGGAAGGCATGTGTCAGGAGAGCAGCAGTAATAAGGTGCCGTGGGGATTCAGAGGAAGGGCAGATGACTTTCAGCAGGGATGTCGGCATTTATGGGAGGGTCTGTGGAGGAGGTGGTTCTTGAGCTGAGCTCTGAATTGTGTGTTTAAGAGAGAAATGAGCTCTCAGGAAAGCCTAGCTTTGAACTACTTCTACCAAAACAGGAAATAAAGGGGACGTAAGTTTGAACCAAGATCAAAGGCTGAGCATCAGCTGAAGACCCTCGACCACCTCCACATCCACGCACAGCACCATTCAGTAGAAACACCAAATGGTTCGATTTGCAAAATACATCCACGAGCATACCTGAAGACCGTCGGACACTCTCAGATGACATAACTTTTCATTTACAAGCAGTAAAGAGTTTAACACACCAAGAATAGCTTTTAACAAAGGTAAGAGAGAAAACATTGAAGTACCCACCTATTTATTATTAGATATACGCGACCATTGACTTTGGCATGGCTACGAGGTGAGAGATGGAAGCACAAGGATGCAATGGGACACAGGTTGGAGAGAGAAAGAGGAGACTGTTAGACAGAGATGAATGAAGTAGACTGTCTCAAGCTTCCTACCATCAGGTGAATCATCATCCACACAGGTGTCACGACTGAAGCGTCTAGGCAGCAAGATTCAGTAGCAACGTGAAATCAGTCATACTCAGGAAAAACACGTGACGATAATGTCTCCCCATTTTCCTCATCCCTCCCCCATTTATTCAAAATGTTTAATATTTAAATTTCTCAAGGTACATTCTATCAAAGGAAATATAATCTAAAATAATTTTTGTTCCTTCCCCAGAATTAAAAAGAAAAATGAAACCCTACTTAGTAATCATATTCAACATGTTATTATTTTCCAAGGTTGTCTAAAACTGAAGTTATACACATATTTCCTCAAACAAATCGTAGGCAAATTAAAGTGATATAAAAGTCATTAATATTTGAATAGGTCTTAGGAAACTTATTAATCACATATTTAGAAATAAATATAATTATGTTGTAATGTTACATATTATTAAGAGACATGAAATGATATTACTGAGACTTCTTACTTAGATATAATAACAGTTTCTCCTGTGTATATTATCAAACTTTTTTATAATGCTAACTGTGAAATTCTGTAAGGCTAAACACAGTAAATTCTGTTTCATACACAGGTGACATTTGCCTATATTACATATGTGTATCATATATTACACATACATACAGACACAAATGGACCAAATAAAAAGAATTGTTGTATAGTTATAGGAGCAATAGTAGTTAAATTAGTTTAATGAATACAGTGAATTGATTATTTCTGATTTGTGGGGCATGATCATAAAGCATGCATTAGGAGTTGGGAACAGAGCAAACAAGGTATGATAGATAGTCCTAACTCTGGGAATATTTCTAATTCTAGCAAGTTTTTGGTCACTGAAGACCAAATTGGCGGGGGGGGACTATGAGGTGGGGCCAGCAGAGAAGGTGCTGGACTCCCACATGGACAACTACGGTTTGAGTCCTGGAAACGGCAGGCTTAAAATCACACCAGGTGCATGCGTGTGTGTGCCCAAAATCTCAGGAAGAGAACGGAAGTAAAAGGATTGTGTTGTGGCCATCTTCTGTGTCAGATGACTTCTTAGTTTTCCTCTCACTGTCTCTTTCTGTTTCTCTCCTCTCTGAGAGTGCATGCACCCTATGGATAAAACCTTGGGAGGAAAATAAAAAAGCTCTGGTGAGCTCACATGCCCCTAAAACCTTGGGAAAAAAATAAAAAAGCTCTGGTGAGCTCACATGCCCTATGACAAATAAAATTAATGATAGTAATAATAAATAAAATTAAATAAATATTTCTTTTTAAAAAAGAATTTTCTTGGGACCAGCAGTTAGTGTAATGACTATGTCGCTGGACTCACATGTAGTCAACCACGGTTTGCATCCCAGACCGGGTGGCTTAAGACTCACGCTGGGCGTGTGTGCGTGCATGCCCAAGATTCCGAGAGGAGTAGGGAGAAGGGATTGCAGCGTGACCATCCCCCCTGGGGAGTGATTTCTCGCTTTCTGTCTCTCTGTCTCTGTCTGGGGAGCGTACGTGCCCTATAGCAAAAAAGTAGTGAAGGGCTACTACAACTGTAACTGCTGAGGATACAGATAGTACATGCACATCTTGATGTGGCTATAGTCCCTCCCTAGAACCTGCATCATTAAAAACTGCCATAGATACTTAAAGGGACTTGGTGGAACAAATTCTATTTCCACTTATATGAGGTCCAAAGCCTGGAATTCTTACAGGCTGTAAAACCTTTGCTGACCTGTATTGTCTTTTGCAAAACCATGTCCCTGGAAATCTCTATGTTTTGCAGTAAATGTGATTTATACTTCAATTTGGAAGCATAAAAGAAGACTCAGACACATGATGATAATAATAATGGCTGAAAATAAAGCTCCTACATACTGGAGGAAATTTTAGTGAAAAGAAAACAAAAATGGAAGGGAAAAAGGCATGTAGAAGAGAAAAAATATATAAAGGCATTATTAACAACATCAAGAATTACATCTCTTTCCCAAACATACAAATCTGTTCTGCTAACTAAAAGATTTTCTTAGGTTATGACTTTTAAATAAACAGTGAGGGTGTTTACTTATATAAAGTATATTACCTGTTCAGAGTTAAATATCACACACTAATTTTATCCACCAATATCATAAATAATGTCAAGAGAACTAGCAGATAATAATTTTTTTCTAATTATTTACAACTCTCACTTTCTAAAGCAGCCATTGATTTATGAATGTTTAAACTTAGGGTGATTCTTCCCTGCCTGAAAGGTTTCCTATGAATCATCTCCCTTATGAGTCCCTAGGCATCTCATAATTGCTTTAGTTTTCTAATATTTACCACTGAATTAAATAGGAGCTAGTTATGGAGCATATGAGCCACTGATTCTTCCTAGACCCTCCTGCCTGCTGGGGCATAGGGGGTAGGTAAGTTTTAGCTGAGCCTAACTACTTATGGTGGCAAGATGGTATAAGAAAGAATGACTGGTTGACATCTCTTGGCTCTGTTGGTTGGGAGTCAGTATGTCAATGAATAGAAAACACATCCTGTGAAGTAGCCAGATTAGCCAGATTCTGTGATTATTTGAGAACATATGACCAGCCTTTATACAAAATATACAGCACCAAGTCTAAACTATTTTTATTTGGACAACCACTCTGAATCTATTCATTTGGCTGTCAAGATTACATTGACATACTGACAGCCATCCTGAATATACTCCAGAACAGAAACTCAACATATTCTTGGGTTAGACAAAACACAAAGAAATACATCTGCTGGTCTTAAATAAAGATTGCAAAATGTTGTTCATCTTTAATAAAAGTATTTCAGAATTATCCATAATTTGACTTCCTACTACAGCAGAAAATAGAAAATTTGTATTGTATGTATGTAACAAAATCCTACTTCATCTTCTATTGATATGCTTTTTTTTTCCCCTTGAATTCAAAGAATTAAGGGGAATTCTCAACTGTGGACTCTGTGCACCCCTTATACAACCCTTTGCTCCTTCACTTGCTTAACAAGTGTTTTCCTAATAACTGAATCATAAGCTAAATATGAGGCACAGAGGAAAATCATTGTTAGCACTCATTAGAAGAACGTTTATAATTTCCCTCTGATGGAAGAGATTGAGAGATCTGCAATAACACACTGTGGTCTGAACAAACATGGACAGATAAAGAAATATCCCATCTGTTACTTAGAAACAATTCATTTTCACTGGTGAGGGGAAAAGCCCACTAAACTTCTTAAAGGAGACACTTCCTTGAATTTATGTACTTAAATATCATTCTAATCTATTGATTGTACATACTCTCCTTTTGCCAAGGTATTTTATTTCCCAAATGGAAGTGAACATTCTGCAATGATCTCTTGATATGGTCTCACAGTGACTTTATTGGTGGCCAGGCCAATAGAAAACACATCCTGTGAAGTAGCCAGATTAGCCAGATTCTGTGATTATTTGAAAACATATGACCAGCCTTGATACAAAATATACAGCACCAATTCTAAACTATTTTTATCTGGACAACCACTCTGAATCTATTCATTTGGCTGTCAAGATTACATTAACCAGTCCTAAGTCATCATTAATTGTTTCAGAAACTGTCATCAAATATCCTGCTTTTTATTTTCTCTTTCTCTTTTATCACCCTCAAGTGGATATTCATGGAAAGTTCAAGGTTGAAACTCTAACTTAGATAATTAGCTTTCAGCAAGGTGGTCAATCAAAGGTATGGCGTCAAGGCTGACTCCCTGATGACAAGAGGTGTTTTTCTTATCTGCTCACCTGTATATGGTGTTGTCTTCTTTGCTAGGAATAGAATTGAGGTCTGTGAGTTCCAGGAACCGGTCGTGGAAATAGTGAAGGTGTAAAATGCACACTAGCAGGAAGGAGGTTGGGATGAATATGCGAGTGAATAATTCGGCCACAGTAAACTGCTTTAAGCCAAGATCCTCAAGCCTGTAAAACAAAATGAAATAAAAGCAAGGACACTGGATCCACATGGCTGACCATGGTTTGAGTCCCAGACCCAGCAGCTTGAAAAATCACAAAAAATAAATAGATAAATAAGTAAACAAATGTTTTAGAAAGTGTAAGCACCTTCTTACACAATAAAGACAAATTTCTTCATCATAAACTACATCACAGCCTTTCAGGTATTTCATTTTTTTTTGTTACATCCCTCTTGCCCACACATTTCCATTTGGCTTTTGTTTCATCAAACCCAACTAATCTGCTTTTACAATGGTCAATAGCAATGTTGAGATTGTCAAATGCAGTGGCTATTTCTCTACCTTTATTAAATGCAACCTCTAGTCTTTTTCTAGTCACACATAAAAGTTGTACATATTTGTAGGATATGATGTAATTTATTTTTCAAAATAAAAACACGATGTGTAGTGACTAATTCAGGGTAATTAGTATACCCAACACCTCAGCCATTTGTCTGTGTTGGGAACATTCAAATTCCTTTTAGTTATTTTGAAATATATAGTAAGTTGTTTAACTATATTCTACTATGGTATTTTACAACCCTAAAAAATATTTCTCTTATCTATTCTGTAGTTTTGTTTGCATTAAGCATCACCCTCCTACTCATGACCCCCACCTCCATCTTTCCCAGTCTTGAGTAGTCATTTTTCATCCCTCTGCCTTTTTATAGGCTTGCTTTCTTTCTCTCTTTCTTTCCTTTTCTTTCTCTCTCTCTCTCTTTCTTTCTTTCTGTCTTCTCTCTTTTTTAAATTTCCACATATGAAGGAAAACATACGGCATTTCTCTTCCTGTGCCTAATTTTGCTTAAAATAGTGTTGTATTGGCTTGCCCATTTAACCTCAAATGGCAGAACTGCATTCTTTTTAATGACTGAATAGCAATCCATTGTATATATACCATACGTTCTTTTATCCATTTGTTGATAAACACTTAATCTCTAATCTCCTTTGAGACAATTCTGGTCTTGATACTATCACCATTTCCTGATGTCCCCTTCCATCTCTATCTCTTCACTTTCTGGCATATGGGATCAGCAGGTGGCATGGTGGTTGGGGCACTGAACACTCACACATGGCCAACCACAGTTCGAGTCCCAGACCTGGTCGCTTGCTTTTTCACTTTCCCTCTCTCTCTCTTTCTCTCTGGTCAAATTAACACAAATAAATGAATAAATAAAATTAAATACATAATTTTAAAAAGAAATATGTCCAAGACTCTGTTTTGAGTATCTGTTGTAGCTCTCTTCCTCCCTGAGATGATCTCATCTAGTCCATGAACCGATACCTCATCTATGCCAATGACTCAAATGTGTACATACAGCATAGCCTTCTGGGGGCTCTCACATTTACCATCTTTACTGGGTAGAATTTGCTTCAAAGTTATTTCATAATTAAACATTTTTTAAAACAGTATTCTTGATGTCTCTCTTTTTCTTAGCAGTGTTTTCTCTACCTTTCTGTCTCCATTCCAGAGTTTCTGGAGCAAAATTCAGAAATTAAGATGTCTCCCTGACCCTAAGATTTTTCCTTCATATTTCTCTGATCCACTTTTCTTTCGATGTCCTAAACATCCCAAATCTGGCACTGAACACTCACACATGGCCAACCACAGTTCGAGTCCCAGACCTGGTCGCTTGCTTTTTCACTTTCCCTCTCTCTCTCTTTCTCTCTGGTCAAATTAACACAAATAAATGAATAAATAAAATTAAATACATAATTTTAAAAAGAAATATGTCCAAGACTCTGTTTTGAGTATCTGTTGTAGCTCTCTTCCTCCCTGAGATGATCTCATCTAGTCCATGAACCGATACCTCATCTATGCCAATGACTCAAATGTGTACATACAGCATAGCCTTCTGGGGGCTCTCACATTTACCATCTTTACTGGGTAGAATTTGCTTCAAAGTTATTTCATAATTAAACATTTTTTAAAACAGTATTCTTGATGTCTCTCTTTTTCTTAGCAGTGTTTTCTCTACCTTTCTGTCTCCATTCCAGAGTTTCTGGAGCAAAATTCAGAAATTAAGATGTCTCCCTGACCCTAAGATTTTTCCTTCATATTTCTCTGATCCACTTTTCTTTCGATGTCCTAAACATCCCAAATCTGCCCACTTCTGTTATTCATCTCCACCACTAACTGTTCCAGGAAACACCATTCTTCTCAGAGGCCAACTGCCATTTAATGTTAACTGGTCTTGTTTTCTGTTAGTTAAGAGATCTTTAAAGACTTAAAAATTCTACCATGCGGCCCAGTCAAGATAGCATTCAAGATAGCATGTGTGGCAGATGTTGCTGCTTCACAGTCTAAGGCCACATGAGAGGCCCAGGTTGAATTCCTGGCCCATCCTTAAAGCCAGGTGCAGTGGTGTGCACTGACAGACCCAGTTTCCCAGCTGTTTGGGAAGCTGAGGAAGGAAGATCATGACTCAGTAAGATTCTGTCTTTTAAAAAAAAGAAAATTCTACCAAGAATAAAATGCAAATTATCACTACCTGCAAGTCATATACATCCCGGGTGCCTTGCTGAACTCTTCCACATCTTCTCTGTCCACTTCCTCTATTCCCAGCAGGTTAACCTTCCTTCAGCTTCTCATCCCAACCACACTGCATCTGCTCCAAACTCTGTCTTACCTCAGGGCCTTTGCATTTGCTGTTCTTTCTGACTGTATGCAACTCTGCCCGCTCAGTCCCTAACCCCCACACCTCTCCTAAGAAAAGCTCCTTCTTATCCTTCAGCTGGAGTTAAAATGATACCTCTCAGTGAAGGATACCCTGACCACTCCATTTCCAGATAGTTCCTTCAGTATTCACTATTTCAATCTGTTTATTGCCTTCAGAGATGTCACAATTTGTAAATAGCTTATTTACATCAGGTAGGGCTTTTGTTTGTCTTCTCTAATAGAATTAAGCTGTCTAGGTTTAGACTCAGTCTTGTTTTTTGTTATATTTTCAGGCATAGAATAGTACAGAAAGCATTAAAAAACTTTGTAGTATAAATCCCAAGATGTGCTAGCCTAGCTACATGGTGATCCTTTCCTTTTAAACTTTCTCCTTCTCCATTCAGATCTGTGCCCAACTCTGGTTGAAAGTCTAAATTTCAGACGTTTATAGAACCAAATTAGAAAAGGATAGAGCACTATTACTTGCACAAGAAAAACTATCATAATGATCATGAATCTATGAGTGCTTGCAGAAACTTCTTTCTCTATGGCAATAACTACTCCCTAGAATCTAAATGGCCAGAAACATGCTTGCGAGAAGGCTGCTGCCTTGTACTGAGTCCGTGAACCCACCTAGGAACTGAAGAACTGAACTTTGATTTAGAGAGCAGAAAGCATGACTAAGTACTAAGCAGTTATTTATTTTTTTACATGAAGCTCATATTAGAAAATTCCAGTTCATTAAAATGGGACTGAAAATTCACTTTGCAGACACTATTCCTAGAGCACCCACTGTGTTCCAGGCTCAGGGCTAAGTAGAGGGAGCACAAAGACTAAGTTCTAAGTGGACATGGGTGACATTGTGTCTACATAAAATCTTCCTCCAAAGTGTTTTTAACAATATGCATTCAAGTCTTTGTCTTGTCATTTGTATCTCCCATTGTATAGCAACATTGCTTACTTTTCTTTTTTCAATCCAGTCATATTTTGCCACAAGCCTGGGAAGTTTTCAAACTGATATGTATAAATAAAAATAAGCACCAGCATAGTGTAAATAACTACTGACATCCAAAAGTATTTCAGGATTCTTCTCCACCATTCATAGTGCACCTGTGAGTCAGATGAGAAAAAAAAATTATAGGAAAACTCACAAAAGTATTTGGTTTATTCAACTAAGATAAGTGATTATATCTAAAGGTGTTGAAATAAAGTCTACTTTTAGTATTTTTTTTTCTTTTTTGCATTCTGTTTGCAACATAGTTAGATATGGGTTGGAATACAGTTATGAGTGGCCACTGTGTCTTTGGGCGAGTTGCTGGACCTTATGAGCTTTAGTTTCCTCCTCCATAAATACCTACTTTGTAGAGATGGTATGAGGTTGAAATAGGTAATATACACAAGGTTCCCAGCATGATATCTGGTCTATAGAATGAACTCAAGGAAAGGCATGATTGCTTCTGTCATCATTGTGGTTATTATTAATGAGAAAAAAACAGCACCAGTTTTGAAATTCAAACTGGTACTGTGTGAGTGAAGTGTGAAACAGCCACAGAGAAGAGACATCTCTCTTTCCAATAATCTGTAGTCTTTGGAAAACATTTATCTTGATTTTTAAAAAGCATTCAAATGCTCATTTGTTTCTGTTGATGTCCTTTTAATTTAACATATAACATTCCCTTCTTATTGTGGTTGCTTTATTTGTTTTGTTGGTTACTTGCAATAATATTTTACTGTTACTCATGTTTCTATCATTGGGTTCCCATCTATCATCAGTTAAAACCAAGTTTCTAGAGAGGCTTACTCATTTTAATATAGTCTTCTATCAATTTTAATGAATGAAATACTAAAACAGTTGATGTCTTATAAATATACATGTCCATACACACGTGCACACATGTGCACAATCACATAAGATTTTCTGATTCAAGAACCTGAAATTCAAGTTACCTGGGAATCCTCCACTGTTTTATATTATCCGACAACTGCTCTTAAATTAATATTCAAAAATATAACTCAAATATATAGCTTGCTTTTTTTAAGCAGTAAATTTTGAAATACTATTTGGTTTTTTGAGAAGTTTTTGCTATAGGGCATGTGCGCGCGCCGGACAGACAGAGAGACAGAGAGACAGAAAGCGAGAAATCACCCCTCCCGGGGGATGGCCATGCCACAATTCCTCCTCCTCCATTCTCCTCTCAGGATCTTGGGCACGCATGAACATGGATGGGCCCAGTGTGAGTTTAAGCCACCGGGTCCGGGACTCAAACCACAGTCAACTACATGGGAGTCCAACAACATAGCCATTACACCAACTGCTGGTCCCAATTTTTGAAATATTTTTGAACTTTTTCCTGATTTTTTAAGAGTGTAAACTTTTAAAATATTGAACAGTTTGAAGACAATCATTCCCCACTGGGATTCTTAGGATGTAATGTTTGCATTTCATCAATCACTTTATATGATATGTTCATATGATAATAGAAATTTAGAATCTTTCAAAGGAAGCTCACATAAATCCCAGGGACAAACATGAGAACCAGACTAGGGAGGACCAAGTTACCTACCTGATACAAGGCCACACAGAACAGGAAAAGCACCATGTAGATGATTTTGTACATTACAATTTTACCCTCGAAGCTGACGAAGAAAAACATGCCTCCACAGACATAGATCCAATACTTGATGAACATGGCCACCACCAAGTTGCCTAGCACTTTCATGATGTCCTGATCATCATCTTCTTCTATTTCTTCTTCTTCCTCTTCCCTCTTTCTCTCTTGCTTCTCTTCCTTTGGTTCCTCTTCTTCTTCCTTCTCTTTGGGCTCACCTTCCACTTGTATATCTTGAAGTTCATCATCTTAAAATAGGAAACTGTGCTGTTATTCTTGGCTGGTGACCTGACTGAAACCACACTTTGATCGTGTGTGATGTATGTGGCACATGGAAGTATGTATTTTATGAGCTATACGATTTGAATGATTTTAGACTGTGCTAATAAACAAGGCAACACTTATAACTGGTTGATTTTCTAACCTTTACAAAATATAGTTTAAAAGAAATTGAAAATATTTTTGGAGTAATCTCTTTATAACACCTTTTTTTTCTTTTTGGGGGAGAGATTTTCACTATAGGGTGCGTGCGCTCACCAGACAGACAGAGACATAGAGACAGAAAGCGAGAAATCACCCCCCAGGGGGGATGGTCACGCCGCAATCCCTTCTCCTCCATTCTCCTCTCTGGATCTTGGGCACGCACGCACACATGCCCGGCGTGAGTTTTAAGCCACCAGGTCCGGGATGCAAACCGCGGTCGACTATGTGGGAGTCCAGCGACATAGCCATTACGCTAACTGCTGGTTCCCAACACCTTTTTCATTTATCTTATCCAGTGATCGTGTAAAGTATTGCAGTACCAGAAAACAGATAAAAAGGCAACAATAACACAAATATGAACCACTATGTTGATTTCAAATTCTAATTGTTTCATGGCTGTGGACCAATGGTCCTCAACCTCTTTGGCACCAGGGACTAGTTTTGTAGAAGAAAACTTTTCCATAGATTTGGGGTGGGGGTGGTTTTGGGATATCCAATTGCATTTACTGTTCACTTTATTCCTATTATTATTACATTGGAATATATAGTGAAATAATTATACAGCTCATCATAATGCAGAATCAGTGGGAGCCCTGAATTTGTTTTCCACCAACTAGAATGTTCAAAGTTTATTCAAAGTTTAACTGGAATCATGGCGGTGACTAGCAAACATGGGATTTTTAACATGTTTCCGTGTGAGAGTCTAATGCCACCACTGATCTGAACAGGAGGTGGAGCTCAGGCAGTAATGCAAGTGATGGGGAGAGGCTATATATACAATGAAGCTGAGCTTATTCTCCTGCCACTCACTTCTTGCTGTGTGGCCCAGTTTCTAACAGATCACAGACTGGTAGCAGTCTATGGCCTGGGGGTTGGGGACTCCTGCTGTAGATAACCCAAACAATGCTTTACCAATGTAGCTAGTGCTAACAATCTTAGCCAAAAAGCATAATTTAATTAATTAATACTTTATTTTAAGAGATTTCTGCTAGAGCACTCATGTGTTTGTCAGAAAGTCAGAGAAAGAAAACAAGAAATTGCCCCCCCCCCCGCCCCCCGGAGTGATGGCCATGCCACAATCCCTTCTCCATTCTCCTCTCAGGATTTTGAGCACACATGCACACATGCCCAGTATGAGGGTTTTTTCCTTTTGTTAATTAATTAATTTAAAAAATTATATTACATTTAATCACATATATCTTTATAGTGTATAACATTTCTTTTTCAAGCACAATTACTATGCATATCAGTCAAGACAAAGACATTACTATCCACATTATCATCACAAAATAGCTTTTCATTTTTTCAGATCATTATTACTATAATTTATTCTCATTATTGTTTTTCTAAACATTTAATCACTATATATCATTTGATTTATAAAGAGAATTTACCGAATAAGAAATACTTCTCAGACCAGTCCAGTTGAGAATACTATACATGTTATTATCAACAGTAATAAACCATTTCTGTATCCCACAAATGTCATGCCTCTCTATTTGTTCTTGTACTATCTATCCTTCTCTACTCTTCTCTACTCTCCCCCTGCCCCTCGTTCCACACTGTCTTCAGCATCCATAAATATTTTCACTGCTTTTATGCCCTCCAATATTTCAATCTCTACCATAGAGTGTGAATAAGTCAGTATACATTAAGTGGATAGTACAATATCTTTCTATCATAGGCTGGCTTGCTTCACTCAGCAACAAATCTTCCATATTCGACCACTTTCTACCAAATGCCACAGTTTTGTTATTTTTATGGTTGTTTAGTATTCCATAGAGTATATGTGCCCCACTTTTTCAATCCATTCATCGTTTGTGGACATTTGGGGTGGTTCCATATCTTAGTGATTGTGAATAGTGCTGCAATAAACACTGATGTGTAAGCGCTTTTCTGACTAGCATTCTCCTGTCCGTTGAGTAGATACTCAGAAGTGGGATAGTTGGATCAAATGGTATTTTTAATCTTTACATCAGACAGGGGTTAGGTGGTATCTCACTGTGTTTTGTTTGTTTGTTTTGAGAGGTTTTTGTTATAGGGCATGTGTGCTTGCCAGAAAGACAGAGAGAGACAGAAAGTGAGAAATCACTCCCCAGGGGGGATGGCCACACCACAATCCCTTCTCCTCTCCAGATCTTGGGCATGCACGCAGATGTGCTTGGCGTGAGTTTAAGCTGCCGGGTATGGGACTTGAACTGCAATCGACCACATGGGAGTCCAGTGACACAGTCATTACACCAACTGCTTTTCCCTCATTGTGGTTTTAATCTGCATCTCCCTTTTGATGAGGCATGTTGAGCATTTTGTCATATCCCAGCATGAGTTTTAAGCTGCCAGGTCCAGGACTCAAACCATAGTTGACTAAGTGGGAGTGCAGTGACATAACCATTATGCCCTCTGTGTAAAGAATAATTTTAATTATTCAGTAAAATGTAAAATAATTTTATACAGGAGCCAGCAGATGGCATAGCAGTTAGTCGCTGGACTTCCACGTGGCCAACTGTGGTTCCAATCCTGACCTGTGGCTTGAAAATCAAGTTGGGTACATGCGTGTGCATGCCCAGGATCCTGGGAGGAAAATGGAAGAGAAGGGTTTGGGGCACGGCTATGCTCTCTGGGAGTGATTTCTCACTTCTTTCTCACTGTCTCTGTCTTTCTTTGTGGCAATCGCATATGCCCTAAGGCAAAAACCCTGTAAAAAAAACAATAATAATTTTATACATTGGAATAAAAATCCTGTTTTATCTTGCTTAAAATAGTCAAGGGCCAGGTGGTGGCATGGTGGTTAAGGCCACTGGATTCCATGTGGTCAATCACACGATGTAAGTCTCAGACCCCACAACCTCAGGAACACACTGGTTATGTGTGTATATGTGTGGCCAAAATGCCAAAAGGTGAGAGAGATGGAGGAGAAGGGACTGTGGTGTGGACATCTTCCCTGAGGGATGCTTTCTCACTTTCCTTCTTTATCTTTCTCTATGTGTCTGTCTCCTGAGAGTACACACATCCTCCAGTGAAATTAAAAAAAAATGCTCATACAGGGACCAGCAGTTAGCATAATGGCTATGTCACTGGACTCCCACGTAGTCGACCACGGTTCAAGTGTCAGACCCAATGGCTTAAACTCATGCCGGGCGCGTGTGCGTGTATGCCCAAGATCCCGAGAGGAGAAAGGAGGAGAAGGGATTGCGGCATGGCCATCCTCCTTGGGTGTGATTTCTTGCTTTCTGTCTCTCCGTCTCTCTCTGTCTTTCTGGCGAGTGCACACACCCTCTAGCAAAAACCTCTCCAAAAAAAAAAAAAACATGTGCATATGTAGGAATCATCTCTATGTTAGCAGGGCTACCTAAAAGTTGAATAATTCATTCGAATATCCAAGAGCTTCACAGAGTGAGGGGAGTGATCATAAGAGAAGTCATAACAGTATCTCAAATAACCATTCTTTACCAACATGAACTGGCTAATTTAGTCACTGTTGAATGGAGGCATATTAACTCATATAGGCCAGAGTTTAATCTTACAGACAAACCTGTGTTGCTAAAAAACAATTAAATAGTTATGGCTAAATAAGGAATTATTAAGAAAAAAAGTTAATCTGTGTCAATTTTCTTATGATCAATAGATTAATTTTAAAGTTACCGGTGCAGTTTTTTAGAATAATTTACCATCTCCTTTTCAAAGACAATGCTCTTTCACTGTATTAGTAGTCTCTGATCCATTCTAGAAAGCTCACGTTTATATGTAGAGGGAGTTAGGAAACAAATTTTTCTTATTTTACCTATAGAGCATGTCTGAACCTAGAGAGTGATAATGACATCATATCTGCTTGTTTATTTCTTTATTTTTATTTATCGGTGTATTATTTTTAGAGAAGTAGAGGATTTGAATTTAAAATATCTGAGTCAGTGTCTTGGGTCCAATATTACTAAATGCATGACCTTGGGGAAGTCATTTGATCTTTCTGAACTTCAGTTTCCTCCTCCAGTGGGAATTGTTTTCATGAGGCTCAAATGGCATATTTTTAAAAGACTGACATATGATAATGTACATATTTGTGGAGTACAATGTGACTTTTCAGTCCAAGAATATAATATTTACGGATTGAATCAGGACAATGTATCCATCATGTCAGTCATTGGGCATTGCTTTAGGCAGGTATGGAACTTTCAAAATGCTATTTTTTCAGTTATTAACCATGTTCAGTAAGTTGTTATAAACTATGTACACCCTACTCTTATTTTTATAACACTCACCTTTATCCCTCTTATCTGTCGGGGAAGTTTGTCTCCATTAATCCACATCTCTCTATCCACTCTCAGCCCTATTTTTCCCAGCCTCTAGAAGTCATTCTTCAATCTTCTTCTATATAGTTATTTCTTTAACTTCTACATATGAGTGAGAATGTGATAATTCTTTTTCTGTGCCTGGTTTATTTGATTTAACATAGTATCTTCCAGGCTCAACCATTTTACCTCAAACAACATGTATATTACATATACTACATATAGTATACACACACACACACACACACACACACACACACACACACACACACCATATTTTCTTTGTCTATTCATTTGTTGATAGATACTTAGGTTGATTCCACATCTTGGCTATTGTGAATAGTGCTGCAATAAACATTGGGTGTAAAATCTTTACAAAATACCAATTTCCTTCCCTTTGGATACATGACTAGTGATGGGATTGCTGGATAATAAGGAGTTCTATTCTTAATTTTGAGAGGGACCCATGCTGTTTTACATCATGGCTGTACTAATTTACATTGCCACCGGTAGTAAAGAGAGGGAAGGAAAGGAAAATTCGAAATTTTAAATTTTAAAGGAGTTCCTCTTTTTCTGCATTCCTCTTCAGCATTTTTTATTTTTTTGTCTTTTTGATAATGTCAAATGGCACATTTTTAAGAGCTTCTTACAAACTCTCCTGTGTACTTTTAAAGTTATATACCGTAATACTGTTATTTGTAGCTCTATGTTCAACTTGCACGGAGTCTCCAGTCTAGCGTAGAGGCTTTGTGAGATGTTCTGATATATTTCTCTGTACCTTTGCTGAACACAACAAACTCCAATCACACATGCCATACATTAATTTACCTTTTTCTTCGTTTTCTTGACTTCCAATTTTGACTTCAGCTAAAAGAGCTTCCTTTTCCCTGAGAGCTTTCTGCTCCGTGAGGTGCTGTCTCAGCAGTAGCCAAAAAGTAATAGTGAAAAGAATCTGAAATTAGAGAATTAGCAAAACAAGAATTAAGAAACCATTTCAAATGTAAACACTTTTCAAAAAATACAACATTTTCTTTACATTTCAGTGGGAACACAATAAATCAACTTTTTTATTTGAGAAAGTACCCGCTTAATTATAACTAAAGTTCACTAATTTTATTTTATTTTTAAAAGCATATTTCTATCTTTCATGGCATAGGAGAAAGAAAGAGGCACTTCCAACAGGATCTTCATACCGTAATCCACTCCCAGCTCTGACCAACTCCAGTTACAGGCATGAAAGTGCCTGGCCTGCACAGGGAGACTTTGGGCCTCAGAATGAGAACCGTCTTTGTGTGTCAATCTTGTAGAGTACTGTGTTTTACTCTTGAACCACCATCTGACCCTTCTAAATGTTCACGAAACTCTTTAAAAGGATCTTCACAAAGTTTATTTAAAAATGTATTATGAAAAAACTGTCTATAGATTTTAAATTTATTTTGCACCGAAATAGATTCACATATCGATTCATTTTTCCACGAACTTTGTTGAAGTCCTGTCCTATACTGTGTACCTTTATTGGTCCAGCACTGTAGACCATGTGTTACTGGTGTGTCATCATTGGCCCCTGAAGTCCCAGCTTTTATTTTTTTAATTTTACTTAAGTTTACTTATTTTTTAGATATTTTTGCTATAGGCCCTGTGTACTCTCTAAAGAGACAGACACAGAGAGATAGAAAGTGAGAAATCCCCCCCCAGGGGGGATAGCCATGCCACAATCCCTTCTCATCCATTCTCTTCTCAGAATTTTGGGCATGCATGCACATGTGTCTTGTGTGAGTTTTAAGCTGCCAGGTCTGGGACTCAAACCATGGTTGACTACATGGGAGTCCAGGGATGTAACCATTACACCATCTGCCAATCTGCCGGTCTCCTGAAGTCATAGCATTTACATCTCCTTTCCAGAGATGTTCAATAGCATGTGTCAGGTAACAAGCGTATACTCAACAATATAGAGTACCAAGGAAGATGCATCAGATCGACTGTTCAGATTACTTCCATCTGGGCAGGAAGTCAACTTCAGCTACTGGTGTACTCTCAACATGCTTTTCCCTGATTAATTTCCTCCCGACTGTGAAGTATAATTGTAAAAGGAAGATATACTTCTTGTATGATACTTTTTTGCCTCTACAATGTTCCTTATTTTGAAGAATTCCACAGAGGTTAAAAAAAAAGAGCACCTTAACTACTGTTCCATCTGCTGGCCCTTATAGGATTGCCTTTACTCATGAAATGGAGCCATCAACACAAAGGGAATGTGTGTTTAGATTATGATTCTTTGGGGGCCAGCAGGTGGCCTAGGTACTGGACTCCCGACTGTGGTTAAAAATCCTGGACCCAGTGGTTTGAAACATAATGCCAGACTTGTGTGCATGTGTGCCCAAGGTCCTGGGAAGAAAATGGAGGAGAAGGGATTGGAGTGTAGTCGTTCCTCCTGGCATTGATTTCTTGCTTCCTGTCTCTCTGACTCTGACTCTCTCTCTCCAGGGAGCACAGGCGCCCTATAGCAAAAATATCTAAAAAAAAAAAAAAGAATATGATACTTTGTTAATAAAACAGTGAATTGAGACACCTTAACTTCTGAAATGAAAACTATTTAAGATAGCTCATGAGAATAAGTAAGTAATGAACGTGAACATTCTAGCTACAGACAAAGGCATAATGCAGAAGAAAAGAAAAGCAAGTGTCATACCTAATTTTTGCTGGTAAAAATGTTTTTTAGGACATAATTGGAGAAAGATATCATCAAGAATCAATGATTATCTATAATAGCAATGCTGAGCATGTGTTATAAATTCATAATCTAAAGAAAGTCCTCTTATACCTTGATAAATCTTCTATTGTATTTTCCTATTTCCATATCTAACTTTTACTATTTTACAATTTATATTAAAAATAATTTATGCTATAATTTTTGAATAGAAATCTTTGCTATTTTAAGTAAAAGCTAAAAATATAGTATAATACATGTTTATTTGCTTAGAGGCCTCTAAGCAATATAAATTATTTCTTACAGTTTTATATCTGTTGATTTTGCTAGGCAATGAATATTTGGAACTTAGTTTTGTAAGGTTTTGCTTGAGTATGATTGTTATGATTATTGTGTTATTTTCCCCATTTTTTTTTTTATTCACCTACCTTTGAAGCAAGTTCCCCTGGCTCTTTCTTTTCTAAAAACCCTGGCACCTTTTTAATTTCAGGAAGTTCAAAACTCCATATATACTGCAATATCAGCAATAGATTTCCATAAACCACCATGAAGGGAGAGCTTATCATGGCATATTTTCTTCTGTTACGAATCATCCAGAGAGTGCATGACCAGATCAACAGCACAAAAGTCAACCAGCTGTGGTAGGTGATGCTCCAAGCCTCGAGGGAGAAAAGGAAAGAAAAAGCAATAGTGGTCAGTGTTATGTATCAGCCACCATTCTGGTAAGCTCAAAGTTATCTAAAAAGAAAACATCCAGGGACCAGCAGATGACACAATGGTTACATTGCTGGACTCCCACATAGTCAACCACAGTTCCAGTCCTGAATCCGGCAGCTCAAACTCACACTGGTATGCGTGTGTGTGTGCTCAAGATACTGAGAGGAGAATGGAGGAGAAGGGACTGTGGTGTGATCATCCCTCTTGGGGGGTGATTTCTCACTCTCTGTATCTCTGTCTCTCTCTGTTTCTTCAGCGAGTGAACATCCCCTATAGCAAAAAATCTCTCTTAAAAAAAAGTCCATAATATTCAAAGTAGGGAGAGGAGAAGATTGTGGTGGAGTCATGGATAGAGTACCAACCTGAGGCCCAAGAAGAAAGGAAAGAGATACTAATTTTGCTGACAGTGACATTGCTTTAGATCTTTTTAAAAAGAGGATAGTCAAAGGCAAAATGTCTTTCATTCCAGAAAAATATCTTCACAGATATAATTCCAGCAGACTTTTCCCCACATTATTCTTATTTGGGAGGGTAGGGGTAGATAAGGGAAAAAAACAAGTTATGACAATTAAAAATAATTGTTTCCTTTCCAATACCAAGTCACATATGTCTTTCTGTGGAGGTGTTTGGGAAATTAAATCTGCACTATGTTTTTTACTATGTTCAGTTTCCAATTGTCTGATAGTTTATTGTAGCTTCACTTCATGATTTTTTCTTTAATGTGCCAGAAAGTGAATTTACAAGAGAGAGAGAAGAGAGAGAGAAAAAAAATGGAAAGGAGGAAGGGAGGAAGAAGGTATCCCTCAATAGGGCATGATCCCTCCACAATCCCTTCTCCTTCATTTCTCCAACCTGTTAGAATTTGGGGCATGCATGCACAGGTGCCCAGTGTATTTTTTAAGCCTCTAGGGCTGGGATTCAAACTACAGTCAGCTACATAGGATCCAGCTCCCTTAACCACTAGGTTATAGGGACAGTTCTGTGTTTTGAGGAAACACATATATAGACATATATCACTTAATGACACGGTTGCTTTCTAATGAAATGTATCATTAGGTGATTTTGTTTTGGGGTAACATCATAGAGTATACTTACAAGAACCTAAATGATATAGCCTACTACACACCTAGACCACATAGTACAGCCTATTATAATCTTAAGGGATCCCCACTATATATATAGTGCATCATCGACCCAAATGTTAACAGACTTGGCTCCTCAGGATTTCTGTTTCTTAATGTGATGGAAAAAATCAGCTGCAATGGGAGCATCAGGGAAAGCAGACACTTGAAAAAAATCAATATTGTGACTGTACTAAGACAACAGAATGGCACCAGACAAGGGCATATCTTTGATGAAGAACTGTATCATTTTTATCTATGCTTTTATATTTTCTTTTTTATTAGGTAACAAAATGTGTATTCAAAGGTATATTTTTAAAGCTCTATTTCTTTTTAAAAATGACCAAATTAATCTGGCTTAGAGAGAAAAATATTACTGTATACTTCTTTGAGTTCAGAATCAGAATTATAAATTGCATATACATATCATATATTCAATACTGAAAATTAGAGCTTTGCTATAAAGTAAAGGTTGGTAATTTAAAACTTTCAAAAAGTAACTGAAGAGCACATGATTTTTTAATAGAGATTTTTGTTATAGGCTGTGTGTACTCACCAGAGAGACAGAGACAGAAGATAGAAAGCAAGAAATCACTCAAAAGAGGGGATGACTATGCCACAATCCTTTCTTCTCCATTCTCCTCTTGGGATTCTGGGTACACATACACACACACGTAGCTTAAATTTTAAGCAGCTATGTCTGGGACTCGAACCATGTTGACTATGTGGGAGTCTAGTGACATAATTATTACACCATCTACTGATTCTAGAGCACAGATTGTTTTACTTAAATAGAGTTGGCTGATCCAAAATGATTATCTTTAGTTTTGAAGAGCTTTCTTTTTCCAACCTCCTCTGGCATGTGCCAGTGTTCCTTATTAGAAAGTGAAGCTTTCACACAGGTTCATCTGGGAAAGATTTTGACTGAAGGCTTGGGAAATTTGTGTCTAGGTTTTGTTTTGTTTTTTAATTCCTTAGACTTATAGAATTTTTTTTTATTATCAAGTATATTTTTGGAATCTCACCATTGACTATAGAACTTGGAAGAATTGTGCTTTATACACAAATGCTGGGTTTTTCAGAAATAAAGGTGATTTTCCAAGAAAATTCTTTAAGAAAAAGTGAGAGTAGGGCTTCTTTTATCTTTGATCTACAGAGGATTATTTTGGAAGTTGTAATGCTGGAGATAAAACATACATCTACAGTTGAATAGAAATATAAATAAACTGAGAGCTCACAATTGCAAAATTGTGTAAATTGTGGTTGCTTGATGCTCATACTGGATTGCAGCTAAGGTGGGATAAAGTCTCACTCAAATCTAAGATAGTATGTGAGTTATCAATATCTTAAAATCATCACTATCTTAAAAAGCAAAAGTAGTCTCAGCATTTTAATACTGTTGAGAAAAAAAATGAATATAGCCAACAAAGCTGCAAAATAGGGAATAGCCTGACTTGAGTTAATTTGAGAATGTATTAGTGTTTAAAGGAGGATAAGTAGAATTGAAGAAGACATGCTTCTGCAATCTGTAGTATAAAAATCCCATGAAAAATGAACATAACCAACCATTCTCTGCCAAAGCATTGGGAAGATGACGTTCCTTATGTTGGCCATGAGAGGATGGTGGGACTGAGAGCCTGCAGGGCTGTAGCACCCCTTCTCCAGCACCCTGGCCATTGTTGCTCATACATACCATCATAGCGATAAGGGCACAGATGTAACTCTGTTTCATAATAAATTGGAAGACAGAGACCATGGCATGGACTTTAACACTTCTTTTTTCCTCATGACTCCTCATTTCCTCTTCAAATTCTTCTTTCTCATCCTCTTCTTCCTCTTTCTTTTCTAGAAGGACAAATACTTTATGTAACTACTTTTGTAAATAAATGAAATTTGTATAACTATCCAAAGTGCATGTATGGTTTTGACATAACCTCCTATTTAAGACTTTGGACATTATTTCTAACTACTAAGGACCTTAGAATTCAAATAGAAGTGATAAATTTTGCCCAGTCAGTGTAACAGGACCCAGTACTCAGAAACTGCAAGAAGAAATTTTCCAATTGAGAGAGCCTGGATGGCAGCTTCTAACACGATCCCCAGTGCCCCTATCTGCTGGTATTCACATCCTTGTGTGACCCTCCTGTTTGAATGTGGGGGGGCCTGTGATGGGCTTTTAGCAAACATAACAAACGTCACTTCCAAGATTTAGTTCAAAAGGTAGCTTTCACATTTATATCTTTTTCTCATTCTCTCACTCACTTGTTTAAGAAGAAGCCAGCTGTCATAAATTGCTTAAAGATAGAATACCCAGGTAATATGAGACTGATGTTTCTGATGACCAGCAATCAACGAGAGCTTGAGGTTTCAAGGGCTATGCAACTGGGCATGGAAACAGATTCTCCAGCAGGCAAACCTTCAGATGAGACTGCAGCCCCAGCAAGCAGCTTGACTGCAATGCCATGAGAGAGCTCCAGCCAGAGAAACCACCTTAGAGACACTCAGATTTCTGACCCCGCCAAAATTATGCAATATCAAAGTTTTTTTAAGCCACTAAGTAAAATGTTCTTTCTTTCTTGATTAAATTACATGGAAACAACCCAAATATCCCTGAACAGATGAATTGATTAAAGAAGTGTGAAACATAAACCCTACAGAATACTACTCAGCCATAAAAAAACAATGAGACCCTAGAATTTGGTAGAAAGTGAACAAATATGGAAGATTTTCTGCTAAGCAAAGCAAGTCAGACTATGAAAGAGAGGAACTGTATGTCCCCACTCAATATATACCAAATGTTGGCACTCTATGGCAAAACTTGAAAGGTTGGAAGGTATAAAACCAATGGCGATACTGGAGACACCGTGGGAAGAGGGTGGAAAATGGGAGTGGGTGAGAGAGGGAATCAAGGAGAAGAAGCAGCAAACAGTTAAGGGACCCAAGATGGAAATAAATCTGTTGATTATAATGTAATTCTATACTAATGCACAGTGTTTGAATGTAAAAATAAATAAATAAATAAATAATAAAAATGAATACATTACATGGGCTGCTTATACATGAGCTACAAGTGGAGTAACACCATGAAAAGGAAGCATAGACCACTGAGAAATCAGTGACCCCTCATGCTACCCTATGTAGGATCCAAGGTGAGGCTTCAGTATTTCCTTGGGTAGAAGCCCACTGTCTCTCTTTCAGCATCAGAACTGGATAAGCCTTGGGTTTGTACAAGAAAGCCTACAGATCATAGACAGCGGTGAAAGACTCAAACTGATGGATTTAAGAGGTACTGGCATGTTACTTTTCTAGCTGTGACACTGTGTATTTAGGTTCAACTAAAAAAACAAAACAAACAAACAAAAAAACCCTCTCCAGCTATTGTTTTACTTTCGAAAGTTTAGTTGATGATTTGAAGACATTAATTATTGTCAGCAGTCAAAATTCTATTAATTTGCAAACAGAAGGAAATCTTGGCTGTTACCTGAATGACTCAAACGTTAGAAGTCACAAATGCTGACTCTTGGGCTCTGCCCTTTGTAATCCTAGTACTGAGGCTTTGAAGACCACATGTCGGAAGCACTGCAAGTCCTTGAGATTTCACCTTAAGCCCAAAGTGCAAATTTCATCCTAAGCCCAAAGTGCAAACTAAGGCACATGCATGCAGGAAGCAGATAATGGTTAATATACCAGTTGTCTGATGCTTTACAGAGCTCACAGGTACTATTTGGGATTGGGGAGTGTGTGTGTGTGGAGAGGGAATGACCTTGATCTAACCTTACTGAGAAACATTGGATAATGTGACTAAGCAGTCATATTGTTAAGTAGATGAACTGGCAGAGGCAATGGCAGGAAGTACTGATAAAGAATTATGAAGAACAGAACAACCAAATAAGCCTGATAAAGAATTATGCAAAAAAGGGTCTCAGAGTAAGCCTAATATATCACTGATGCAAATTGGATAACTGCTGGCAGGCTCACTAAAGGCAGGATAATGCCTGATAACAGTGTTAATTCCACATAAGTAGAAAAATCCACTAATGTTTGTTTACTGCTAGTTGCATGGCTTCTGCTTTCACATATTTATTTATTTTTGCTTAACACTAAGCTTAGCTAATTCTGTCTCTATGAACTGGCACAGTGTCCACAAGGGCAAGGCAACAACAGAGGTCGACCCAAAAGCTGCCTTGTAGGGACGAGGGAGTAGTACTGTCAGATATTCACATTCTTACATGGAGTCCAGAAATTTCTATTTCTAGGTTAGAGCCACAGTTTAAAGATGTTAGCTACTATTTAAATTTTTAAAAAATGCTGTGCAAATCAAAAATCAAGTCGAGGATGAGAGCTCATCACCTGGCCCCAAATTGTTCTCTCTAGTAAGAGTCTACTGTCCTTCTACTGACAGAAAAGGCCTTGTACGAGTATTGATCCTCTCCTTTGGTTACTCTCTTTAGCAATACTCACTTGCAAACACTTCAGAAAGTTAATGAAAAATAAAAAAGTATGAGTCGATTTTGGTGGAATAAACTTTGAAATTTATGTGTATTTTTGCGGGGGGAGGTTTTTGCTATATGGTGCGTGTGCTTGCCAGAAAGACAGAGGGAAACAGAGAGACAGAAAGTATAAATCAGACCCCCTGAGGGGATGGCCATGCCACAATCCCTTCTCCTCCATTCTCCTCTTGGGATCTTGGGCACGCAGGCACATGTGCCTGGTGTGAGTTTAAGCCACCGGATCCAGGACTCAAACTGTGGTAGAGTGCTTGGGAGTTCAGTGACATAGACATTATGCCAACTGCTGGTCCCAAAATTCATGCGTATTTTTTTATAATAGTCATTTTCCATGAAGACCTCCCTGTGCATTAAACAGCAAAATTACTGGCCATAATTATAATATCGAGTTTACAGAAAGACCAACACACACACACACACACACACACACACACACACACATACACATGTATATCACATGTATACACACACATATACATATACATGTATAGGCTTAATTCTGCAGACAAGTTGGCACGTTATAGTAATTTTTTATCTTTAATTTTTCAAAGTTTATTCAAATTATGCAACTTACTTTATACACAAAGGGAGAACACAGAGAGCAATATGTTAAGACAAAATACAGGCAGAACTTCAGGAAAGTTACCAATTCTACTGACCAGTATACTGGTCAGTAAACTTTTCCAACCAGTTTTTAAACAGAGACACATGTGCTTGTTCTGTCTTGAGTTGCCGATAGGTTCACGTACCTACAATTTGAACAGAATCCTAACCTGTTTCCTGGCTTTAAGTTTTAAGTGAAGTTCCTTAGCATTTCTTTTATTTATTAAAACTAAAACTGCTTTTCTTGAAATTAAAAAAATATATATTAAAAATACCTATTTAATGACCATGGTAAGCTATATAGCATCAGCTAGGTGCTACCTTATAGTATATTCATTCTACTCAGAGCTTCACGCCTAAAGTCAGACCTGTATTCACAGATATGTATATACCAGCTGAACTTGCTATTGAAAGTAGTTAGATTATTTAAGAAATTTTGTGAATCAATAAAATGTGGGGGGAAAAAGGAATGGGAAACAATCGTAGACACCTGAGATAGTGTGGGAGGAGGATGGGAAATGGTAGAGGGTGAGAAGTAGGGGGACAAATATATATATATATATGAAACTAGAAATGGAAAATTATTGATGATAACATGCAAGATTAAGACACTATGTAGTATATTCTGGATGGGAAATCACATTTTGTATGCTGTGATGATGCTCAGTGAATGAATGTAAATTAATTAATTAATTAAAAATACAAAAATAAAATAAAAAACAAAACAAAGAAAAAATGAAGTCCAAGTCAAATAAATAATGGAAGAGCGATGCCATGTTTATGAATGAGAGGAAAATAGTACTCTGAATACGACCTATGCCCGCAGAGCTGGCTTCTTACCTGAGGACTCCTCGGAGTGCTCCCACCGGTACTGGGGAGTGGAGTACAGGTCGCCTTTGGCAGGGCCATTCTCCATGGGCAGACTGGGGTGGATGGTGTGATAATCCACAGGGTTGCCATTTACAGTCACCAGCAGGCCCTGTGGGGATTGTGGAGCAGAGGATACCTGTGAGAGCAGCTCTGAGTTCCAGTGAAGATGCACCTCCTCCTTCCCTGCGCCACACATAGCTCACCAGTGAGGAGCTGAGAGCTGAGCAACTCAATTATCCAAATATTTTAGCAAGGTGAGTTGTGTAAACTCCCTCTCCAAACCCATCCTCCACAGAGTGATCACACTGACATACACATCTGATCTTGCTGCACTCCTGCTACAAACTGTGCACTCTACCATTTTCTTAGCATAAAGTGCCAACCTCGTAAAAGGCTGACTGCCACCTTCATGGTCTGCTGTGATCTGCCCAGCCCCAGGTTCCACCACTGTCCACCTCACAGTCATGCCTCCAGCAACACGAGACTCCAGACATTTCTGGGCCCTGGCCCATTCCTGTCCTTTCCCACCCTCACCTGGCTCTGCACAGAACTAAAGTGAATGTCATTCAGGTTTCAATTGAGATCCATAACCTCTGGGCATCTCTGCTGATTGCAAGATTATACCTCCCTTATTGTATAGCAAAGTGTAATTGCCTGCTTTCCCTCTATGTCTCTTGGTTTTACAATTTTAAAAATAAGCATATCAATAGATACACATGTGTATGTGTCCATGGCATACAAAACTTTCTATTCAAATGATATATAAACATAGTTATAGAACAAAATGCTTTAAAAATTTCCACCAATGTGGCTTTTACATGTGTAAATGTATTTTGTGTGATTATACACAATCTCATATCATATGAATCCATGTTTTAACAGCAATAAACCAGGTATTATTTCTGCAAAAAAAAAAATTCCTGAAAAACTTCTGGAAATTGTATATCATTAAAATATACTCAAGGGAGCTAATTCCATTTCTGTTACTTTTACATCACTTGTACAGCATAAAAGATAATTCTAAGGATATACTAACATCAGATGGTTTGTAGTCATCTTGGGTCATGGATAAAAGCTGCAAAAAGCAATGCAAGACAGCATATTAATATGTAAGCAGAAAGCATTTTAATGTTTTTATATAAATATATCTATGAAGATTTACTATATACAATACCCATCCTTTTAGCTATGCTAGTATGTTAAAACTGCCATGCAAAACATAAAGGGTCAAATAATTGAACTGGATTTTGCTGTTTATTATAAATATCCTCAAGTTTATGATGTTAACTTTGAATTAGGAAGCAATAAGCATCCATAAACCACATGACTATAGTTACTGAAGATGTGTTATATGCTTGAAAAATGAAGAAAGTAGATGTTAAATGTTGATACCATAAACATGATAACTATATGGGGTAATGCATTTGTTAACTAATTAGATCTAATCATTCCATAATACACATGTACTTCAAAACATAAATACATACAATCTTATCTTTAAATTTTTTTTAAAAAGTTACATCTTTCTGGGGCCAGCAGATGGTATGGTGGTTGAGGTGTTGGATTCCCACATGGTTGACCATGGTTCAAGTCTTGAACCTGATGACTTGCTTTCTCACTTTCCCCCCACCTCTCTCTGGCCAAATTAAATAATAAAATAAATAATTATTTTTTAAAAAGTTATGTATTTCAAAGGTCTTGTTCTAATGAAAGAAGCTGCTGAGTTTTATACTCTTAGAACCCTATGAGACAGCTGCAAATTCTGAGGGTGTTTACTTTCCAAGAATAAGTATTATAATAAAGAAAAATTCATTTGTAGCATAATTTGAAATTATTTTAAGATTAGCATCCTGTTGACACCAAAATAATGAATTGACCACGTTTTTTAACTACACTAATGCCAGGTGGTTTGGGCTTTCCCCAAATAATAATCATTTGTTTTACTAATAATTTTGCAATACACTCTTGGTTCAGGACTCATTCACATTATTAGAATCACTGAGGGTCACAAAGAGTTTTTTATTTATGTGGTTTCTGTCTATCAATATCTGACATACTAGAAATGAAAACTTAAGCATTTAAAAATACTTATTAATTCATTAAAAATAAAAAGGCCAATATATGTTAACATAAATAAATTGCTTAAATAGCTATACTTTCAAAAACAAACAGTGAAAAGTGTCACTGTTTTATGCATTTATATATAATTTTAATGTCTGGCTTAAATAATGCAACCAGATTCTTGGATGTTTCTGAATTCAGTTTACTATGATACGTTGCTTTGGTTGAAACATATGAAGAAAATCTGGCTTTACAGAGGTTTACACTTGGAAAAGGAAGGTGTATTTTAGTAGTCTATCAAGATAATTGTGGGTCATGGGTCATTTTCTTTGACAATATATCAGGTTCAACCAGTGGGAGCTTCTTGAAGGTTTGAAGTTTGAAACCAGATCAATAAACTTTTTATACTATATTTATATTAATACATTGATATACCTTGCACCTTGAATGGTTCTTTTACCCATGCATTGTACTATCAGGAAGTGGTGGTGTGAAACAGTTTGTTCAGTGAGTTATACAATTTACCACATATTGATAAGTCTCATTATTCAATCTTTAAAAAACACATTTGTTAATATCACCCTTCATCTCAACAGCTGCTGGAAAATTTTCAGGCTGTTAAATGGTGATGCAAGTTTTTCAAAATTCTAATTTTTATTCAAGGCCAAATTTTATCACTGGCAACCAGTGCTGTTCATTGTTTGCCTTGAAGTGATGGGCTCACTTCTTTTATTTTCAAGTAATTGTCTGCCAGGTCCTCAGATCTGAATAACCATGTCTGTCCATCAGCTGTTCTTTTAGGTAAAAGAACAGTGTGCCATGGGAACACTGGAAGCTCAGCTCACCGTGCCGTGACCTGCCCTGTGCTTCTCACTGGGACAGTCATCAGACTTTATATGTGCCGTGTAACACAAACTTTCCACTCCCACCCACAGAATATTAAAAAGACGTGTACTCCGAGGTTGAGATTTAAGAAAATTAATAAATCCTGTGGGCTCATCAAGGATTTCGATGCTTGAATCCTTGCTTGGTGGTGAAGAGCTAGATTTACAATTACCACTGTGTGGTTTGTTGCCTGGATTTGGCTAGTGTTCAGGCATCAGTGATTTTACCCGGTATTGCTTTTGTATCATCAAGGCAACATTTTTTTTTTTTTTTAAAGACTGGGTCTTGCTGTGCTGTAATTCTCCTACTTCAGCTTTCTGAGTAGCTAGGGTCACAAACATGTGCTACAGTACCCAGCTCTAGATCTTGGGTATGAATATACACATAGTTTTGAGTTGGAGATCTCTGCAAACATCTTTGGATCTGGAGAAGGCCAGAGGCTTCACTTGAAAGTGACCCGGCTATTTCTGTAAATATCTCTCATTTAGTGAAATGGGCAAGACAATCTAAAACCTGCTGAGATGAGGGAAAGAAAAGGTCCCTTACAATCATCAGACATGAGAATGGGATGGTATGACTTGGAGAAACTCACCTGGCCCCAAACTAATAAGACAATCTATTCTAATTCTATAATATGCTGGGAAGCAAAATGCTGACTCCAACTAAGAATCATAAGCATGTATATCTTTACAACAGTGCAAATAGGACACCTTAATATTAGTCGAGTTCAGGACCAGCAGATGGATTAATGACTATGTTGCTGGATTCCCACATGGTCCACCATGGTTTGAGTTCCAGACCTGACAGATTAAAATTCAAGCTGGATGCAGGTGCCTGTGTGTCCAAAACTGTGAGAGGAGAATGGAGGAGAAGGGATTGTGATGTGGCCTTCCCCCCTGGGGGGTGGTGGTGGTGATTTCTAGTTTTCTCTCTCTCTGATAAGGACCTG
>NW_006203430.1:5534677-5568691 GCF_000334495.1 Tupaia belangeri chinensis
TATTATTATTATTAATTTGTTTCAGGGCACATGCACTCACCAGAGAGAGAGAGGGAAAGTGAGAAAGTAAGCCTCCAGGTATGGGACTTGAACTGTGGTCGGCTACATGGGAATCCAGTGTCCCAACCACCATGTGACATACTGGCCCCATGGATTGTTTTATACACAAACACACACCCACACACACGACATGTATGACTTATATGAATTTTCCAGTTGTGATTCACTTCTTATTAATATACACTGCTGTCTCCAAAGGGTGAGACTGTTCATACAGACTGCTAGGCTCTTCTCTGAGTGCTTATTGAGTTACTGTTGTGGCTGGGTACCCAATCGAGTGAAACAATTTTCTACAATGTATTTCTGCACTGAAACTTCTGTCCTCTAGTGCCAACAGATTACAGTCTTATTTTTTGTTTTAAATACAAAGTTATCTTTACAAATTTAAGAACATTCTTTCTTTTTAGGATTAAAAGACTACAGAAAAGACCCTAAATATAAAATATATATGGCATTCTTCCAGGGAGTGATGGGATCATGGTATTTCCTTTAGAAGTACGGGGTTCTCCTCTTTGAAAAGAGCATTGGTACTCTGCCTTCAAAATCAAACTATTTCTGTAAACTATGAGCAGCCTGAATTTCATAAATCTAATATTCAACAATAAAATATAAAAATAGAGAATGAATTAAGAAGAGTGAATTCCTTTTTCATGGCTTACTTTTCTCTCGTCGGTTGGGTAGTGGGTTGCATACCACAGGCTTCGCCTCCTCTCGGCTGTTATCTGGATGGGGCTACAAGCCAGGGCTCTGTCCTCATCTTTGGTCCTCTCTTCCTGTACCTGAAACACAGAATAATTCACAGAAGCATTTCTGCTTCCCCAAGCAGTTTGCTAAGTAGCTTGGGGTGGCCAAAAGAAAACTTTTTGACTTTGCTTCAATATGATTATTTTTCAAGATTAATGTATATAAGGGGACTTCATGGGAAAATAGAATTAAAATGCAAGTTTATTTTGGTGAAAAAAAACCTATGCAACTTTTTCATAATACACATTTTCCATGAGCTTAATGTATACAAAGGGACTTCAAAGAGTTCATGGGAAAATAGAATTAAAATGCAAGTTTATTTTGGTGAAAAAAACCTATGCATACTTTTTCATAATACACATTTTCCATGAGCTTTTTGAAGACTCCCCCCCATACAGTATGTGACATTTTATTAGCACACTTAAAAATGATGAAAAGGCTGCCCCATCATTGATAAGCACATCAACATTAAACATTTTCTGATTCCTGCTAAGCCCCATACATTACAGAATATGCCATGATAAATAGCCAAAGCTTTGCAGTGTTTATTCTGAACTGCACTATTAAGCACCATGCACCTGATTCCTAGAGTAAGCGCTTTCAAAAAGTGCACAGTTAACTATAAACCCGGCCACTGGCAATTATTATGACACTCATTTAATGGCAGAATCACGGAGAGCTCACACATGGTATTAACCAAGAGGATATCCAACGCATAAACTGCTGCCTTGGCTGATGAGACACTTACCTAAATGTGACGACTGATTTGGAGAGATAATACAGTGGGAGTATAAGAATGAAATGCACTTAGGTGCTTTACTACGTTTCCCAACAATAAAAAGGCACACGTGGGGCATGCCCATGGTCTTTGCTGGCTGAGGCTGGGAGTGAATTGCAGAGTGAAGATCCTTTTGGGGGTGTTTGTCTCTCTCTCTCTCTCTTTCTGTTTCATGGAAGAAAAATAAATAAATAAACTTGAAAAGAGAGAGAGAGAAAACTGCTCCAGGGCCACAGGCTAAAAGTGATAAAGAGGTGGATCAGACCACAGAGCCGGGCTCGGCCCCATCGCAGGAACTGTTTCTGACTCGTGGGCATTTCCCCACAGGTGGTGAGTGGAAAAGTGAGACAGCCTTATCTATACAGACAACTTGCCTTCCCCTACGTGACAAGACACCAAAAACTGAGCTTCTTACAGACATTCCGGAGAAATACAAGCAGATTGATGCTTCCTGTCTTGGAAAGAGGGAAGAGAGATGCCAACAGGCTTCACATCCTCCATTTGAAAGGGCCACAACCTTCTTAAATTCTCATGGGGAATAAATCATCTTCAATCATGCAGGCAGGGAACCTCCTCATGCTCACCCCATGCAATGGGAGACCTGGGAGGCCAGAGGCAGCACCAGAAGCTGAGCAGTCACTCTACCATCCTCCCGCTAAGAGGGCTGGAGAAGCCTGAGAACTGCAGCTGCTGTGGTCTCTAAGACACTCATGTTACCAAACATGAGTCTGAATCTGAGGTTCACTGTGTGATTTCAGGAAATGTTCTCTCTCCAACCTCTTTTTCTCACCTTTAAAATAACGATAATACCTATTCTTCAGCTATTTAGTGTGTTAAATGAGAGAATGTAAACAGTCTGGCACTTAGTAAGAGCTCAATAAAATTGAGTTTTCTATTCTCTTACCACCTATCATTCTTAGCAGCACCTAGAGATAAGAGCACAGGGAAGCTAGATTTCATTCTGATAGTACTTGTACTGAACACTTTGTGCAGAATTAAAACACTAGTCAGAACACTAGTGGTACACTGGAATGTAGTATCAATTAGTCAGAAGGGAGTACAAATGGATCATTTCACCCGGTGATTCCAGGCTACCTTGCAGACAAGATCATGAAAACCTTTTTATCCTTACAAGGGGCTCCTGTAGCCAGATGCGGATCAAAGTTGCCAGAGTGTAGTACATCACCAGCAGGAGGATGGGATTGGCGTGGTGATGCCACGACAGGTCCGGGTTCACTATAATCTTCCAAGTGCTGGAACAGTCTGTCTGAATTACTGACTTGATACCAAACAACCTGTTTAAAAACGTGGAGAAACACTTAAAAGTTTCAATAAATTATATGTAGCCTACATAAAACAACAACAACAACAACTTTGTTTTCTTCTCCTTTTTTTTCTGAGAGAGATTTTTGCTATAGGTTGCATGTGCTCACTGGAGAGACAGAGAGACAGAGAAATACAGAGAGACAGGAGCAAAAAATCACCCCTCCATTCTCTTCTTGGGAGTTTGGGCATGCATGCACATGTGCCTGGTGTGTGTTTCAAGTAGCCAGGTCTTGGACTTGAACCATGGTCAACTATGTGAAGTCCAGCATCTTAACCACTGTGTCACCTGTTGGCTCCAAAACACCTTGTTTTTAATACATTCATGAGTTATTATTAGGCTAATTCATCTATTCTAGATATTTTAATTACCATCCTTTCTGTGTAACTGCATTTTAAATAAACATGTAGATACAAATATATATCTAATAATATGTATATACCCATACATTCTTAAATTTAGGGTATGTTTGTATAAAAAAGAACATTAGACAGATGATTGTTACATTAGTTCCAAAACCTAGCTAATGCTAAATCCTAGCACATCTATTAGACATTGACCTTTTTTTGTTTATTTTATTTATTTAATTAATTTATTTTACATTTATTCACTGAGCATCATCACAGCATACAAAATGTGATTTCCCATCCAGAATACACTGCATAGCAGCTTAATTGTACTATCACTGACAATTAATCATATTATCACTGACAAATAATTTTCCACATATCACTGACAATCATATTATCACTGACAAATAATTTTCCACTTCTTAATATATATATATCTTCCCCCCCCTAGTCCTCACCCCTGCCATTTCCTGTCTCTGGTGTCTACAGTTGCTTTCCAATCCTTTCCCCCCTATATTTTATTGACTCACAGAATATCTTAATTAATCTAACTATTTTCAGCAGCAAGTTCAGCTGATATATACATATCTGTAAACATATGTCTGACTTTAGGCATAGAGCTCTGAACAGAATGAAAATACTATAACATAGCACCTAGCTGATGCTATATAGTGTATTGTGATCATTAAATAGGCATTTTTAATATTTTCTAATTTCAAGAAAAGCAGTTTTAGCTTTAGTAAATCAAAATTTAAAATATGCTGAGAGCTTTGCTTAAAACTTAAAGCCAAGAAACAGGTTAAAATTCTGTTCAAATAGTAGGTGCTGAACCTATCAATAGCTCAAGACAAGACAAAAATCCTTAAATGTGTAAAACAAAGCGTAGAAGAAAATCAGTACTGTCTTGGTCAAAAGTCATAAGATTCTATTTCACCAGTTCAATCTCATGTACTTTATCTTCTGTGTGGTCTGATCTTCCCATTTAACTTCTGGAACATAACATTCAGTTCCAGACTTGTCACTATCATTGAGTTGGCCATTTTCTTGGTTGTTTTTGAACTCTTATTTCTGTGTGTCTGTATTTAGTTTTCATGGTATAGCACTCCCTTCAAAACTTCTTGGAGAGCTGGTCTGGTGTTGGTAAATTCTTGCAGGTTTTGTTTATCTGAGAACGTCCTTGTCTTTTCTTCTCATACGAAGGATAATCTTGCCGGGTTCAGTATTCTTGGTTGAGATTGCTTTTCCCTTAACACTTTTGAATATATTTTCCCATTCTTTTCTTGCTTTCATTGTTTCTGATGAGAGGTCTGCTGTTAGACTGATGGGATATCCTTTGTAGGTAATTTGATGTTTCTCTCTTGCCAATCTCAGTATTTTGTCTTTTTGTCTGTAGTTTTGGTCAATCTTGTTATAATGTGTCTTGAAGAAGATATTCTTGGGTTGATTTTATTTGGGATCCTTTGTATTTCTTGGGACCTAATCTTTGAATGCCTCTCTAAGTTTGGAATTTTTTTTTTCAGGATTTCATGGAATAGGTTATCAATGCTCTTATTAGTCTCTTCACCCTCTGGAATACCAATTATCCGGATGTTTGGATGTTTAATGGTATCTAGTATTTCTCATATATTATTCTCATTTTTTTGGGCAATTTTCTCAGTCTTTGTGGTGGAATTTTCTAGGCCAGTGATTCTGTCTTCTACATATGAAATTCGATCCTCTGTATGATCTAGTCTGCTTTTAATACTTTCAAGGGAGATTTTGATTTCCTGTATTACAGCCCTCATCTCTAACAGCTTTGTTTGATTATTTTAATGATAGGTGTGTCCTCTTTCAGATTGTTCAAGAACTTCCTTACCTCTTGGAAATCATCAGCTCTTTTCTCCTGTGTCTTCTGGAGTTCATTGTCTCTCTTGCATCTCTGTTAGATCGGTCACTATGAATATTCTAAATCCTTTATCTGACATTTCCATTTCCATGAGTTCCATTGTACTGTTTGTGGGTGAAGAGGAGCTATTCTTTTCCCTTGGAGAAGAGGTATTTTCTTACTTTCTCATATTTCATGTACCCCTGTGGTGATTTCTGGTCATCAGATGGGTTGGGTGCTTCTTCCTAATTCTTTTTTGTTTTGGAGAGTTTTTTTTTTTTTTTTTTTTTTTTTTTTTTTTTTTTTTTGTGTATGGGCGAGTGGTCTAGAGAGACAGAGAGACAGAAAGCGAGAAATCACCCCTCCATGGGGGATGGCCATGCCGCAATCCCCTCTCCTCCATTCTCCTCTCGGGATCTTGGGCACGGGCATGCACGCACATGCGCCCGGTGTGAGTTTTAAGCCACCGGGTCTGGGACGCAAATCACAGTCAACCACATGGGAATCCAGTGACATAGGCATTACGCTAACTGCTGGTCCCTTTCTTCCTAATTCTTGAAGTTCAATCTGAGCATTCACAGGCATGCTGGAGGAGGTGATCTGCAATCTCTCTTCTGTTCCATTTTTCACTGTTTGTGTGTCAGATTCAGTGGAAATTGAGGAATATTCTGACTCTAATAGTAATCAGATGTTTGGATACTGTTCACTTAGACCTGCCTAGACATGGAGACTGAGCTGCCAAGGTATGAAGTTAAAAGAAAAAGGAAAAGAAAAGAGAAGAAGAGGAAAGAAGAAGAAAAAAAGTATAAAAAGTAAAAAAAAAAAAAAAAAAGATGATAAAATAATTTATGACATTTATCTTTTAATTATTAATCAGTTCTATCAAAACCCTGCATTGTTGAAATTCCAAATATGTGGTAACATTACTAAGTCCAACTAAATGGGCAAATATTAGATTTTTGTTGGATTTAACATTAGCTGTTTAGCCAGTGTTGATATTATTGGGCAAATATTGGAACTGGATGTAGTTCTACATGTCAGCAGTAGAATTCAGATTTATACAGTAGAATTTCTATAAGTTACATTTCTGTACAATTTAAGTTAGAGCAATTTTATTTTTTTCAGAGCTTTATGAGTCTTGCTATTTTGAAACAGTTTATTTTAATGCCAATTTTGTCTATATAAGCGGAACAAATTTGATTATCGAATGGGAAAATGCATGAGATATGATTCATTCAGAAATTCATTTTCACATGCAGTTTTTCTAAGAAAGGAATTTACTAAGTGAATAAAACTTTCACATATTAGCTAAGCTTCATACACCTTTGTATTGTTTGCATCTTTTATATGTGAATTTTCTTAATTTTTATATTGCATTCTTCATTCAGTTACAAGACCATCAGATTATACGTGCTTAACTTTCTTTCTTTTTTTTTTTTTTTGGAGAGATTTTTGCTATCGGGTGTGTGCACTCACCAGACAGAGAGAGACAGAGAGACAGAAAGCGAGAAATCACCCCCCAGGGGGAATGGCCCACACTGCAGGCCCTTCTCCTCCATTCTTCTCTCGGGATCTTGGGCATGCACGCACTGGTGTGAGTTTTAAGCCATTGGGTGTGAGACGTGAACCACGGTCAACTACGTGGGAGTTCAGCGACATAGCCGCCCACACTGCAGGCCCTTCTCCTCCATTCTTCTCTCGGGATCTTGGGCATGCACGCACACACGCCTGGTGTGAGTTTTAAGCCATTGGGTGTGAGACATGAACCACGGTCAACTACGTGGGAGTTCAGCGACATAGCCATTACACTAACTGCTGGTCCCTATGTGCTTAACTTTCTAAAACCTCTCAGTTCTGTGACTGTTTTCTATCACAGTGCAAGTGCAATTTTGGTGTACTGATGAACTAGAGTTTGAAGTAACTTAGCAAAAATTTGCTTTCTTCAACGTTATCAGAAAAAAACAAGTTATACAGGACTTCTTCTTATAAAAGGTCATTTTTTCCTAAGTCCAAGCAGACATTTTGTAGTTGGCATTTGAAATAAAAATGTCCTGAATATGGAAGAATCATGTCCTACTTAGAATGGTGGACTTCGGTGAACATTTTTGTCAGCCCTACCTTGAAATGTCAATTTCCTATTTAAAGTGCATGGAACTGAAAGGTTCCAGATTTAAAATCAGATAAACTGACTGTCTTTGGGATAATCTAAATAGTAGGTTTCAGCTGCAAAATATTTTTTCCTGCTCCACACCTGGCACATACACTAGAAATGACTTCACCAGTCCTCAGTTTATAAATACCTATTTTGCTCCATAAGAAGTTTAATAGTAATTTTCTACACCTGTTTGTAAACTATGGCCTTCTAAAAGACTTCATACAAAATTAGCACTTCAGACCTTACTACTAATATCATAACATATTCCAAATTGATTTTGCACATTTGTACATAAACATCGAAGAATCTGAGTTTGTACTACCAGTGTATACAGACCCGCCAAAATGGGTAGAAGCTATAGAATGACAGATCATTGTTCTCTATAAGGAGTATTTTTCTAATGGTTAGGTAAATACTGAAGATATAAAATTTCTCATTTTTAAAATTTTACTCATGATGGTGCATGCACGTGCATGAGAGAGACAGAGAGAGAGAGAAGGACCTGGAGGGGGGGGCCTGATCATGTGGCGATCTCCTCCTTCCAGGCCTCCAGCTCATTAGGACCTTGGTGCCTATTTGCATACTTGGCGTGTTTCAGGATGACTGGGATGGGAAACCTAATCTCCAGTTGGCCACGTGGCTTCAGGCACTGCAGTTCAGTATGCTACCAACTGTACTACACTTAGCCATTTTATGGAAAAAGCTATGCATGGATATCAAGATTTTTGCAACAATATAAACTCATACTTTGTTCCATTTTCCACAAACTTTTTGAAGTCCCCCCAAATGTGTGTATCCATGTTTGTGTACATGTATATATGTCAATGTATTCTTCCTAGGTATGCTCAGTTGTTCTAAAATATTGCTGGGATCACCCAGGATAGCAGTGGTACGAGAATGCATAAATTATTAGTGCTATGGTTTAACACTAGAACCCTATGCTAATTTATAACAGTTTTTGCTATAACCATAGTTCTTCATTATTTCTTTCAGTTCAGAATGTTTTTAGTTAACGTAAACCAATACTTTAGAGCCTATTCATCCATGTTGCTTCTACCCATACCTTTTCGTTGTTCTCAGACATCTTTAACCTCATCAAGTCTAGCTCCCAAGACACCCTCTCTGGAAAACTTCTATTATTTCTACTAATTGAAATCAATGTGCTCTATGCCTCTGTTATATTCGTAACTGTAATTCGAGTGTCTAATTTTGTTAGTCACCTGATTGTTTCACTGCCCAATGTGATGCCTATTCCTTCCAGAAAGAGCGTTATGTCCTATCATCTTGTTTTTATGGTGGTGCCTAATGAACAGACGGCTTAGAATGTAAGCTTACTTAATGGAATTACGTACACTAAGATTGAGACCATCGTTAAGTAGGTGATCACAGTTATGGCAGATATAGAGACTAAGAATTGTAGGGACAATGTTTAGAAAGAGGCCCCAAGGATGTGGGGACATGCTCTGAGCAAGAATCACCTGACCCTTTTAGCTATAGCAAAACCTTACAGCTTGTCCTTTCCTTGACCCTTATTGCAGGCAGAGCAAAGGGTGGAATTTTCCAGGGGCCTTCCAACAGATACATCTGATGGATTCAGGAAACATCCCGATTTCAATTAACAAAGACCAACCCCTGCTCTGCCTCTGTAAGATTCTATATAGCCTTATCAACACCCCTTTGATGCTTGCAAGGGAATATCCGCCCCACACCTGCAGGTAGGCTTCTCTCCACTAGATATAAAGTTTATTGGGATTTCTCTTTGATGTGGATGTAGCCAAGAGATACGCCTAGCCCAGTATGTCTAAGCCCTTATAGATTCGTTACCCACTTTTTATTATCTGTAACATATCAACTTATCTATGGAATGTCATGAGATACACGTTTGTAGTGTTGCCTTGCCCTGTAAACAAAGGCGCCCAGTTTGTCTGGGTGACACAAGTTGTTTGGGCTGCTTAGGCTCAGGCCGCCTGTGTCTATTGCTACTCTGTCTCTTTGTCTCTTTCTTTCTGCTTCCTCTTAGATGGAGCTAAGTCCAAGTTGACGCTGACAAAGAATGGTGAAGCTTCTTTTCTTAAAAAAGCAAGGGGCCACCTGGTGGCATGGTGGTTGAGGCAGCTGGATCCCACATGGTTGGTTGTGCAGTTGGAGTTCCAACCCAGCAGCTTGAAAACATGCTGGGTGCATGTGCATGGATATCCAAAATCTCGAAAGGCAGGAGAAACAGCAAAGGGATTGTGGCATGATCATCCTCCATGGGCTGGGGTGGGGCGGGTGCTTTTTCACTTATCTTGCCTCTCCTCTCTTTCTGGTGATTTATTTATTTATTTATTTATTTATATATATTTGTTTTGAGATTTTTGCCACAGGATATATCAACTTATTTATGGAATGTCACAAAATAAATAAAGGTGCCCAGTTCGTCTGGGCAGCGCAAGTTGCTTGGCCAGAGAGACAAAAAGTGAGAAATCACCCCCTGGGGGGATGACCACACATCAATCCCTTCTCTTTGGATTTGGGACACACGTGCACATGCGCTTGTTGTGAGTTTCAAGCAGCCCTGTCTAGCACTCAAACCATGGTCAGCCATGTGGGAGTCCAGTGCCTTCCTTAACCACTACGCCACCTGCTGGCTCCCTGTCATTTTTTTTTTAATTAATAAAACAATAAAAAAGAAAGAAAGGATGGTAAGGAACTGTAGATACATAAGCTTATGCTAGAATTTTTGAGAAACATTGTTGCTGCTTAAACCCCAATCATACATGATTTTGGTCCTCTTGGTTTGGGAAATAACACAGAATAATAGTCTTACGAAGGCTCCCCAAATAATTTATCTAGAGTATATATTAGGTCATCTTTAGCAGATCATTACTTTTGTTCTCTACTGACTACAAACAAGAATCTTAAACTTTATCTGCTGTATGAATTAATACATAAATGTTTATAGTTAAGAAATACTAGTCGGGAACCAGCAGTTAGCGTAATGGCTATGTCGCTGGACTCCCACATAGTCGACCGCCATTCGCGTTTCGGACCGGGTGGCTTAAAACTCACGCTGGGTGCGTGTGCGTGCGTGCCCAAGATCCCGAGAGGAGAATGGAGGAGAAGGGACTGCGGCGTGACCATCCCCTCTGGGGGGTGATTTCTCGCTCTCTGTCTCTATGTCTCTCTCTGTTTGTCTGGCGAGCGCACGCACTCTATAGCAAAAACCTCTCCAAAAAAAAAAAAAAGAAAAGAAATACTAGTTTGGCTTTTTACTTGAGCTGAGAATCCAGATCTATACTTAAACAGTAAGAGCCCACTTACGGTGGCGTAGATGTGGTGTAATTTTCGGCAATGCTTGAAGTCATTTGGAGGATCAGAGTTTACTTCCCAGATTAGCTTGTATCTGGGAATAGCTGCACACATGCCTATGATCCTGGCAGGCTAGGAAAGACTGGAGGTGGGAGGATCGTGGCATCAGGCCCTGTTGAGGGTACTTCGATCTTTCTGTCTTTCTCTCTCTCAATAAATAGACTTTAACACAAACCAGTAAGAAGTTTAAATACCCAATAGGAACAAGATATGAAGTAGCCTGGATGATTCTTTCCAGATCCTGCAACTACACTTTGCTCATGTTATGTAAAAAAAATCATCCCCGGCATTTTGATGAAAGAGAGAATCACAGCAGCAGGAAGTGTTTCTCATCACATTACTTTGATTACTCTTCCTCCGTGGGCCCAAGCGTGTGCACAGCTGGTTCTCTCCACTCTGCTAGACCTCCAAGGACTCATTACGGATGTCTCTCTACCCCCTGTGGAGCAGTTACTTGGCACTTTTCTCGCTCCCTCCAAAGCACTCATAACATCTGACAACATATGGCGGTTATGAATTGGCAGGGCATTTGTTTCTCCTTGCACATGTTGGCAGATTTATAAAACCTCCACCTGTTTTCAGGTTCACTCCAGACCACATCTGCTGGGTCTCTAGTAATGCAGGAAGCCAGTCATTTATAAGAAAGACGTAATACTGAAAATGACACTGTATTTAAAAAAAAAATACATGTAACATAAAATTGACCATTTTAACCATTTCAAAACATGGTATTTGCTACGTTCACATCATGGTTCAACCAGTCTCCAAAGCTCAAAACTCAGTCTCCATATCTCCTTCCATGCTTCTATCTTTCTTGAGTTCTTACCAAATAATCCTAGAAAAATTTCTCACCTTTTTACTCTTTTCATAATATTTGTCAGTCCAAAAGTGATTTAAGTCATGGGTTATTGATGTTACAGTGCTAGTGGAAGTCTTGGTCAGGAATAGTCAAAGTAACTCATTTTAGCAGTAGATTCAATAAGTCTTACTATGTTCTAAAATGTGTTACTTAAGCTATCTCTAAGAATCATTAAAAATTATCTATCCATGCTGTACTAATATGTTTGTAAAATAATAAAAATAGTACAAAAAGAATTGCAAGCTTGGATGTCATGGCCATGTCACACGGCTATAAATGTTTTATTTAACTTGCTGAAAACCTGTTGCAAACAATTCGTAGACCAACACTGATCTCCCGCTTTGAACAGCAGTGATTTACCGTATACGGAAATCCTATCAGAAAAGTGTCAGCAGTCTCTCACTAATGAGTTAGGGGTTACTCATCTCTAGTACAACTTTTTTCTGCAACTGCATCTTTCAAATAAACAGCAAAAATCTGTTTTCTTACTATAGTTGATATTCTTGAAATGACAAGTATAATCAATGATAGTAAATAGAATTTCCTTTCCAGGAGTTGGAGGATGCCTTAAAATATTAAAACAAAAACAAAAACAATAAAACAAAATTCCTATTGTCCTTCGTGTCTCAAGGGTTTCTGATGGCCAGTTTGGGAAAGCACCCTGATAAGGATATGGATGTAAGAAACCATTGAATTCTTCCTGCTGAGTCCCAGATACTAGAAAGTAAGAAAGAAAGGAGGCCATGGCCAGCTGCCTTCCTGTCAACCTAGTGGAATCAGCTCCTGGTAAAGGTGGAGTCAATGTGCAGAGGTCGGCTCATTACACTTCTGTTGGTTATTACTAACATTTCTCTTTGCAGTATTGTGTTTATGCATGTAAGTCCGTGCACACTAAGGCGCTAATGAATGTCTTCTTCCTGATCTCTAGAAGAGAGCACCAGCCTCTCTATGTCAGCCAGGTACACTGTTTTTTTTGTTTGTTTGTTTTGTTTTTTCTCTCCTCTTCTTTCATTTGTAAATTTCTTTCTTCTCATTACCACATAGGAAGCTTGGAAACTGACCCAAATAAATTGATGGTCCAACAAACTTTTGGGATTCAACTAGATTGAAATCTATAAACTACTTAGATGTATATAAACCACTGTTTTAAAGTAAGTAGAATATATCTTAATATTAAGATAATTTGAATACTATACATTTTTTTTCATGATTCAGAAAATACTGGGCTATTTCATGACATCACAGTCATTATTAAGAACATCAATTCTATTATAAAGCTTGACATGGGAAGAGGTATAGAGGCTGTAAAAATTTTAAGTGGCCACCTGAAATGTTCAAGTTCTTTTTATAGACAGAAAGATTCTGTTAATTTATGGCTTATCATTTTTGTCTTTTTAAAAAATAATCTATTTTAATTTTCAGATTGTTTAATTTTGAAAATAAAGCATTTTTTCTATTGTATATGTTTAAATGACTTATTGCATAATTTGGAGGTTATTTCTAATGAAAATTATCTGGGGTTTCTTCTTTATTTCCTTTGTAACCACGGTACATTTTTAAATTGTTTACTCAAAAGAAAGAGTATTTAGAGGACTGGAAAGTGGTGTAGCAGTAAAATATGCCACTCTGTGAGGATGATCCAGAGACCTCCCCAATACATGGGTATGGAGGCGCCTACAATCCAGGGCTGGCTGAAGCTGGAAGTGAAATAGAGTCAGGACCCTGTTTGGGCTGCCTATCTCTCTCGCCCTCTCACACATGAAAGAAATAAATAAGTAAACTCAAAAAGAAAAAAAAAATGTGAAGAGAAACATTACATATAGATCTGAATTTTTCTCAGAAATACAAGGGGTCTTCAAAAATATGTAGAAAATATGTATAACGAAAAAATAAGGCATGGGTTTCAAATATTTCTGCACCAAAATAGACTCATATTTTAGTTTCATTTTCCATGAACTTTCTGAAATTCCCTCATATTTAATGGCACCAACATGGCATTAACTATCTAGCAAATATGGAAAATAAAATATTCGGAGCTGTGTATTATTTTAGTAAATACTTGAAGAAATAATTTTTTCCTTGGTTTTCATTCTTTTATATGGCCTTGGTGAAACTGAAATATCTCAGTACCAAAAGAATAAAGTGTGTTGGAAACAAAAGGAGGAGGAGACGTCCATCAACAGGAACAGATAACAGACAAGATAAAGCCAATGTTTAGAGTATCAGAGGGAAAAGGAGTCTCACAACAATTTGCTAAGTGAGATAATGTCGAGTTTATTTTAAATGGATGTGGTGATACCTACACATAGATGTCCATTGCTCAGATGAAAAGATAGTAGTATTCTGCCACATTTGATCCTGCTGGCACACTTCAGAAAAAGAAATAAAAACTAAGTGGCATAGTTTCCTATTCTTCTTCTCTCCTCATCAAACATTATTCTGTGGTTAGTGTGTATTAATACTATGGATATTTAATTTGCTCTTGTCACACAGGTATGCATCCATAAATAATGCATAAAATTGCTTTATGAATTTTAACCTTATATAAATGGTCATGTTCATATAGTCTTATAAGCAAATAGAATAGGAAGACTATTCAAACAAGTCATGTAAATGAATATTATGAATAAAACTATGCATAATTTCAAACTATTTACACCAAAATAAGCTTGTAATTTAATTCCACCTTTTTCACAAACTTTTTGAAGTTTTCTCATGTGGTTCATTCTAATTGTTAGGTAGTATTTCATTGCATAAGTAAACCACAAAATACGCTAGGAATTCAGAACAGGGGAATGATTTACAAGAGTAGAAAGACACGGGGACCAGCAGTTGGCGTAATGGCTATGTCGCTGGACTCCCACGTAGTCGACCGCGTTTCACGTCCCGGACCTGGTGGCTTAAAACTCACGCCGGGTGCCTGTGTGTGCGTACCCAAGATCACAAGAAGAGAATGGATTGCGGCATGGTCATCCCCCCTGGGGGGTGATTTCTCGCTTTCTGTCTCTCTGTCTCTCTCTGTCTGGCGAGCATTCGCCCTATAGCAAAAACCTCTCCAAAAAAAAAAAAGTAGAAAGACACAAGTATCATCATTTGTGGGGAAAACTATTTAAAATAAAGTTATGGCATATCCATATACATTTTTAAATACTATGCAACCATCAAAAATTAATAAAGAATATCTGTCTATCTAAAGGTACATCTCAGAGCTATTGTAGATCTGACTCCAGACTACCATAATAAAGTAAATATCATAATAAAGCCAATCACAAAAATTTTTTGGTTTCCCAGTGCATATTAAAAGCTATGTTTACTTTATACTATAATTTATTAACTGTGCAAATAGCATTATGTTTTAAAAAAGTACATATCTTAATTTCCTTTTAATTACCAAAGGGTGTATAAGCTCACTAAATGAGAGAGAGACAGAAAGAGGGAGAAAACATTCTTATAAGGGTGTGGTTATGGTGCAATCCTTCTCTTTCATTTCTTTATTCTGTCAGGATTTGGAGCATGCACATACATGTGCTCTCAAGCCATCAGGAATAGGATTCATAACAAAGCTGGCCCTGTGAGATCTGGCTACCTTAATCTGGCTACTGGACCAATCCATGTGTATACCTTAATTTAAAATGTATTGCAAAAAAAAAAAAACTAACGACTATCTGCCCTGTGATATCTGGCTACCTTAATCAGTAGGCTACTGGACCAATCCATGTGTATACCTTAATTTAAAATGTATTGCAAAAAAAAAAAAAGCTAACGACTATCTGAGTCTTCAGAGAACTGCTGGTAAAGTGTTTTCCTCAATGATGATGGCCGCTGACTAACCAATATCGAACTTGCTGAAGGTTGGGGTGGCTGTGGAAATTTCTTGAAATATAATAATAAAACAATAAAGTCTGTCAAAGGATGGACTCTTTCTTTTAAGAAATATTTCTCTGTAGTTTGTGATGCTGTTTGATAACAGTTTACCCACAGCAGAACTTTCAAATTGGAGTCAATTCTCCCAAATTGTGTTACTGATTTGTTAACTAATTTATGTAATATTCTATTAGTTCAACAATGTTTACACCATCTTCACCATGAGTAGTTTCCATCTCAAGAAACCGTTTCCTTTGCTCATCTATAAGAAACAACTCCTCATTCATTAATGTTTTATAATGATATTGCAACAATTCAGTCAAACTTTTAGCTTCCATTTCTAATTCTAGTATTCTTGCTATTTTCTCATTTACTTTCTCCACAGAAGTCTTGGACCCTTCACAGTCATCCATGAAGGTTGAAATCAGCTTCTTCCAAACTCCTGATAATGTTGATTTTGTTTTAACCTCCTCTCATGAATCAAGAATATTAACATCTACAATGGTGAATCCTTTCCCAAAGGCTTTTAATCTACTTTGCCCATATCAATAAGAGAAATCACTATCCATGGTGGCTATTGTCTTACAAAACATACTTCTTAAATAATAAGAATTAAAAATCAAAATTACATTTTGATGCATGAGCTACAGAATGGATGTTGTGTTTGTAGGCATAAAATAACATTAATTTCCTTGTATGTCCTCATCAGAGCTCTTGAGTGACCAGCTATAGTGTCAATGACGAATATCATTTAAAATAAAATCTCTTTTTGAGCAATTTGTCTCAACAGTGGGTTTGAAATATTTAGCAAATCATGCTATAAACATGTGTGCTGTCATTCAGACTCTAATTGCAATTTTTAGACAACAGGCAGAGTAGAGTTAGTACAATTCTTTAGGGCCTTGGTATTACTGGACTTGTAGATGAACATTAGATTCAGCTTAAAGTTACCAGCTGCATTAGTCTGTAACAAGAGAATTAGCCTGTCCTTTGAAGCATTGAATCCAGACATTGACTTCTCTGTAGCTATGAAAGTACTAGATGGCATTTGCTTCCCATATGAGGCTGTTTCACCTACATTGAAAATCTGTTGGTTGGTGGAGCCACCGTCATCAGTGGTCTTAGCTAGACTTTCTGGATAACTTGCTTCAGCTTTGACATCAGCACTTGCTGCCTCACCTTGCGCTTTTATGTTATGGAAACGTTTTTTTTTCCTTAAACCTTAGGAACCAACCTCTATTACCTGTAAACTTTTCTTCTGAAGCTTCCTCACCTCTCTCAGTCTTCAAAGAATTGAGGATAGTTTAGGGCCTTGTCCTGGAATGAAGCTTTAGATTAAGGGAATGTTGGGGCTGGGTTGATCTTCTATCCAGAACACTAAACCTTTCCCACATCAGCACTAAAACTGGTTTGTTTTCTTACCATTTGCGAATTCATTGAAGTAGCACTTTTAATTTCCTTCAAAAACTTTTCCTTTGCATTTACAACTTGGCTAACTGGAGTAGGAGATCTATTTTTCAGCCTGTTTTGGCTTTCAACATTCCTTCCTTACTAAGCATAATAATCTCTAGCTTTTGATTTAAAGTGAGAGATGCATGACTCTTCTTTTCAATTGAACAGAGGCCATTATAGAATTACTAATTGGTTCAACATCAAAATTGCCTTGTCTTTGAAAATAGGGAGTGAGATGGGAGAATGATCGGCCAGTGGAACAGTCAGAACACATACATATTGATTAAGTTTGTCATATTATATAGGGGAAGATTATGGTACCCCAAAACAACTATCACAGTAACATCAAAGATTAGTAGTAATCACAGGTCACAAAAACAGAAATGATAATGTGAAGAAGTTTGATATACTGTGTAAATATCAGACATGACACAGAGACACAAAGTGTGCACAGGCTCTTGGATAAATGGTGTCGACAGGCTTACTCGACACAGGGTTGCCACGAACCTTCAATCTGTAAAAAATGGAATCTACAAAGTACAATAAAGTGAAGCACACTGAAATGAGCTATGCATGTATCAATATCTATTTACATCTATTTGTCACAGAAAATGTGCCAGTGCATATTTAGAATATTTCTTAAATATTAAGATAAAGTTGGATTTATAGAAAAGTTGAAAATAAAATACAGAGAGCTTCCTATACCCAGTTTCCCTGTTCTGAACATCTTAGCTTAGTATGGTACTTTTGCCAAAACTGACAAACCAACACTAATCTACCGTTTTTAGCTGACGTCCATACTTTAATCACACATTCTTTATCTATTATGGAATCCCATCCACTTCAGTTAATCATCATGTCTCCATAGACTCCTCTAGGCTGTGACATCTTCTTAGACTTATTTGCAGTGACTTTAACAGTCTTGAGCATTGAACAGACATTTTTGATTTGTCTTGCTTTCTCAAAGTTGATAGGTGTTAAGGAATTTGGGGGAGGAAAACCATGGAGGTAAAGCGCCATTCTCATCACATCATGACAAGGATATGTGCTGTCTACTTATGATCGATGATGTTAAACTTAATAGCTGGCTGGGACAGTGTTTCCTGGTTCCTTTTATTGGATAATGATAATTAAAAACCAAAGTCTGGGCATTAGGTATATTCATTGCTACTGGGCATCACTACTTCTGGGCCCTCTCAGCTTAAGGGGCACTACATATTGTATAATATTTCTATGTATAACCATCTATATATTAAGATAAATATGAATCATACTTAGGACTCCAACTGTAATCTGTTTTAATATCATTCAAGTCTTTTCCTTTGCTTATTAGTAACCTCCCTCTCAGACAGTGAGAAGCCTGCTGTCTAATCTCCCATACATTTACTGATTTGTTTAATCCCATTATACATGTATAGTGGTTTCAAATTTGTTACCCTTTACCTTTCTGGGGAATGATTTTATCCTCTCAAGCAGGGTCCCTATCTGCTGGAACTATAACCAAAATGCAAACAAAACTCTCAAAACTGTTGACACTTAGCTCTTCTTTTGCTCTTAATGCTTCAGTCAGAGAGCGCCAGCTCTGGCCTTATAACTTCTACTGTAAGTGAGAAGGACTTGAGAGTCTTTTCTATTGAACTTCTAATCTTGCCATTTATTAATTCTACTGGCCTGAAGGATACACATTTAAGTGTTGTGGTCAAGGTCTCAAACTCTAAGTCAGGGGTCCCTAATCCTCGGACCATGGACTGTTACTGGTCCATGGCCTATCAGGAACCGGGCTTCACAACAGGAAGTGAGTGGTATGCAAGCAAGAGAATTTTCTTTTTTAAAAATTATTATTTAATTTTATACATTCGAGCACTATACATCACTACAGCTTATGTAGTGAATTTACCCAATGTGAATATACCTTACACCAATCCAGTTGAAAAAACTATACACATTATCATCAGCAGATAATCATGCATTTGTGTCCTGTAGATATCTTGCCTCTCTGTTTTTCCTCCAGGGCTCTTTTCCTCATCTATATTTATAGCTGCTCTCCATCACTGGCATTATTGCCTGAGTTTCCCCTCCTATCAGATCACTGGCGGCATGAGATTCTCATAGGAGCATGAGCCTTATTGTGAACAGAACATGTGAAGAATCTGGGTTGCGCACGCCTTATGAGAGCCTAATTCCTGATAATATGAGGTGGAGTTGAGGCAGTGACACTAGCATTAGAGAGCAGTTCATGTACTGCACTATGATGAATTGTATATTGTTTCATTATATATTACAATATAATAATAGAAATGAAGCATACAATAAATATAAATCACTCTAATCATTCCAAAACCATCTTCCCACCCCTGGTTGGTGGAAAAAGTTTCTTCCACAAAACCGGTTGCTAGTACCAAAAAAGTTGTGGACTGCTACTCAAAAGCATAGTGTTTATGGACAGTTCATTTTGTCTGCAGTCTTACAATCATCACTTATCCCCAATGTTACCTAAGTCAGCATCTTTATTCCTACTCCGTTTAGTGAGATTATGTCATACATTTGTAATAGTTAAGACTCTCTTTTTAGTCTTCTTACTTTCGTCCTGTGATATGCCAATTCCTGATTGATTGTTATATATTTTTTAAATTTTTATTTAGCATACATTTATGTTGTAATCATTGGGTTTTGACAATTACATAGTGTCATGTATCGACCTCTATACTGTCATACAAAATTTCAACATCTTAAAATGGTCTCACCTCTGAATTCTACAAAATTTTTAAAGAAGAGTTAACCCCTGTTCTGATCAAGTTATTTCTAAAAATCCAAAAGGGTAGGACTCTCCCAAATTCATTCTATGAAACTTCCAAACTCTTATCCTTAAAATAGACAAGGACAGGACATGGAAGGAAAACTATAGACCAATAGCTCTGATGAATATAGATGCCAAAATTCTCAACAAGACACTAGCAGATTGTATTCAACTACATATAAAAAAAGATTATACATCACGACCAGGTGGGCTTTATTCCAGGGGTGCAAGGTTGGTTCAATATACATAAAACCATAAATGTAATACACCATATTAACAGAAAGAAAGATTAAAAACCATAAGATCATATAGATCGATGCAGAAAAATCATTTGATAAGATATAACATCCTTCATGATCAAGAGTCTCAGCAAAATTGGCATAGAAGGGTCATTTATCAACAAAATAAAAGCTATCTATGAAAAACCCATAACGAACATCATAGTGAATGGGGAAAAGCTGAAAGCTTTTCTGCTAAAAACTGGTACAAGACAAGGAAGCCCACTTTCTCTGCTCCTTTTCAAAATAGTACTGAAAGTCCTCGCCAACACAATCAGAAAAGAGAATAAAATAAAAGGCATTCAAATGGGAAAAGAAGAGGTGAAACTCTTTCTATTTGCAGATGATATGATTGTATATATAGAAGACCCAATGGTATACATGAAAAAATTCCTGGAAGTAATAAATGAACACAGTAAAGTTGCAGGATGCAAAATCAACATACAGAAATCTATAGCATTTCTTTATATGAACAGCAGGCAGACTGAGATAGAACTGAAAAACTAATTTCATTTACCATAGCAACAAAAATTATAGGATAACTAGGAATAAATCTAACCAAAGAAGTTAAAGGCCTCCACGAGAAAAACTATGAGAGGCTAAAAAAAGAAATTGAAAATGACACAAAAATGTGGAAGGATATCCCATGTTCCTGGATTGGAAGAATTAATATAATCAAAATGGCAATTCTCTCCAAATTAATCTACATATTTAGCACAATCCCAATCAAAGCACCAGAGACATTCTTCACAGTTATAGAAAAGACAATCATACAATTTGTCTGGAATTATAAAAGACCTCATATTGTCAGCACAATCCTGCACAAGAAAAGTGGAGTGGGCAGTATCTCACTCCCTGACCCTAAAATACACTACAAAGCTGTGATAATCAAAACAGCATGGTGTTGACACAGGAACAGACAGGTGGACCAATGGAAAAGAATAGAGACCACAAAAATAAACTCTCAAACATACAGCCAACTGATTTTTGAAAAAGGGTACCAGTCAATCCATTGGGAAAAGGAAATCCCCTTTAGCAAATGATGCTGGAAAAACTGGATTTCCACCTGCAGAAAGATAAATCTGAACCCCTACCTCTCACCATTGAGAAAATCAGCTCAAAGTGGATCAAAGATCTAAACTTAAGACCTCAAACTATAAAAATACTGCTGGAAAACACTGGGGAAACTCTGGGAGACATTGGGGTAGGCAAAGACTTCTTAAATAAGACACCCAAAACACAGTCAATAATCCCCAAAATGGGATTACATCAGATTAAGAAGTTTCTGCGTGGCAAAAGACACAGTAATTAGTGTGAATTGACAGCCCTCAGAATGGCAAAATATTTTTGTAAACTATGCATCAGATAAGGGACTGATAACCAGAATACACAGGGAACTTAAGTAGCTGTCCTGAAGAAAGATGATCAGCCATGTTAAAAGATGGGAGAATGACTTGAAAAAACCACTCTAAGGAAGACATACAAATACCCAAAAAGACATGAAAAAATGCTCAACACCCCTCTTTATACGGGAGATGCAGATCAAAACAATGAGATACCACCTAATCCCAGTCAGAATGACTAAGATTGAAAAAACAAAAAATGGTAAGTGCTGAAGGAGGTGTGGTGAAAGGGGAACTCTCCTACACTGGTGGTGGAAACTGGTAGGAACGTGAATTGGTCCAGCCACTATGGAGATTCCTCAAAGATTTACAAATAGAACTACCATATGATCCACCAATCCCACTCCTTGGTATCTACCCAAAGGACAGAAGAATATTTAGTTGGAAAAGTGTTTGCACATTGATGTATATTGCAGCATTATTCACAATTGCTAAGACATGGAACCACCCCAAATGCCCACGAACATATAAATGGGTTGAAAAACTGTGGCACATATACTCTACGGCATACTACTTGGCTATAAAAAAACAAGACCCTGGGACCAGTAGTTAGCGTAATGGCTATGTCACTGGACTCCCACTTAGTTGACCACGGTTCAAGTCCCGGACCTGGTGGCTTAAACTCATGCCGGGCGCGTGTGCGTGCATGCCCAAGATCCCAAGAGGAGAATGGAAGAGAAGGGACTGCGGCGTGGCCATCCCCCCTGGGGGGTGATTTCTCGCTTTCTGTCTCTCTCTATCTGTCTGGCAAGCACACGCACCCTATAGCAAAAACCTCTCAAAAAAACCCAAACAAAACAAACAAACAAACAAACAAAAAACAAAAACAAGAAATGAAACCCTGGCTTTTGACAGAAAGAGAATGAATATGGAAGATTTACTGCTGAGTCAAGCAGGCCAGGCTAAAAAGGAGAGACACTTTATCTCTCCACTTAATATATACTGAGTGTCTGCACTCTATAGCTGAAACTGAATAACTAGAGGTGATAGAAACATAGAAAATGGTTAAAAATATCAGAAACAGTGTGGGAAAAGGATGGGTTAAGGGCAAGAGTCTGAGGAAGGACTTTAAGGAGAAAAGTAGAGAGCCAAAGCATTTATGGGACAAAGAAATGGGTTATTATCTGTTGAAGATAATGTATATAGTATTCTTAACTGGACTGGTGAGAAATGTATATATCTTGGAATATTCACTTTGCAAGCTAAGTGAAATACGTGATTGAATGTATAAAAGAAATTACATAAAAAATATACAAGTTATAAAAGAAGTAATTTGAGTGGAGAAAGGAAAAAATTTCCAGTGTTTCACCTTTCTCCTCCAAACTTCTGTCAATCTTTGACCTGTGTGTCAACTCTATAGTTGGGCCTTTTCCAGAATGACATACAAATGGAACTATATTTTAAACAGGAACCTTCACTTACTGATATGCATTTAAGATTCATCCTCACAAACACACTCTGACATATGCTTATGCTCTTAGGTATGTATAAATATATATTTAAAAATGTTTGAAAAGATCTCTATTATTGGCCCCAGCTATAACTGTTGGAAAGAACTGAATTAAGGATAGGAACAAGTTAAAGAACATAAGCTTTTGGAACCAGCAAATAGTATCATGGTTACATTACTAGACTCCCACATGGCTGACTGCAGTTCAAGTCCTGGGAGGTTTGAAATTTACTCCAGGAGCTGGTGTGTGCATGATCAAAAATCCCAGGAGGAGAAAGGAGGAGAAGAGAATACAGTGTGGCCATCTCCCTTGGGGGTGACAACTTGCTTTCTGTCTCTCTGTGTTTCTCTGTCTCTCCAGTGAGAGCACATGCCCTTTAGCAAAAATCTCCTTAAAAAAAAAAAGGAACAGAAGGTTTCAATTTTATTGTGTTCATTTGTTCTGAACGATTTAGACTTTTTAAAATAAGTGTTCATTACTACTATAATTTAAAGATTACTGTTTGAAATATGTCATTTTCTGCCATCCTCGTTCTCCTTCTTTGTTTATGACCTTTTATTGCTTAGACTTTCATTTCTATAGTTGAAACAAAGATTTTCAATTGAAAGCTTTTACAACACATTCAGAATAGACTTGGCATTTTTTTCAATCATGAATTTTGTTCATGTTTAAATGTTTAGGAAAAATAAGAAACTTAAATCAAAATCCAACTTAAACTTCCCTTGCCTAGGCCAACACTTGTCCTTCTTCCTTTTATTCTTCTTTCTGCTCTTTTCTGTTGCATTGTCCCCTCCAATGAAAATTAATTGGCATCAGACAGTTAACAGACAACATGCAAGGCTGACAAAGACAGCTTTCAAGAAAATACTCTGAGAACTGCCAAAATGTGGTTGTACCAACCATCTTGTTAAAAGGACATTACAAATACAGAACAAAAGCCCTGCTTTCATCTTCCAACAATTCCAACAGTTTTTTGCAATAGTTACAGGTAAAGCGTACCTTCTGCTTAGGTCAAGACTATAGTCAAATTCCCCTCTCTCCTCTCTGACATATGAAAACTCTAATCCTACCTCATCTCAAGAGCTAGGTAACATGAAGGGGCTTCTTAGTGTATATAAGTTGAATAAAGCCTTTATTTCTATTTTATTATTTTTCTTTGATAATATCCAATAGACATATTAATTTATGGAAAAGAAATCTGTCCCATGAAAGACATAAAATATAAACAACTGAATCTCATGGACAAAAATCACCCCCAAATTACCTTGTTAACAAAGACATTATAAGCAAAAGATGGAAAAAAAGTATAATAAACTATTGCTATCCTAAGGCAAGTTCAGCATTGAATAAACCTGGACAAATGCTAAATAACATGATATGGCCTTTAATGACTGCAAAACTCATCTTGTAGATAATCATAAATGTCACTTAACTTTAAAGTTTAATAGTTTGAGACAGGATATTGAAGTAGTACTTGATAGAAACATTTTTTCACCTTTCTAAAAGCTTGCTAATAATGGAAAATTTCCCCAAGCCTTTATAATTTAAAGGTCTTAGAATCTGGATGTCCACTAACTAATTTGGACATTGGACAATAGAATTCTTCAAAATGAGAAATTAAGCTGCTTCCCTGGAGGAATTTCTGCTTTAATAAAATATTTGGCAATCTTGGTGCACTTTAACTGTTCTCTGCAATTAAGGAATACACATTTTCTTTCCATTATTCTTAAATGACCCTGGAAAAACCTGTGAAAAAAGGGTAAAATATGGGAGGTCTTCAAAAAATTCAAGGAAAATACACATCATGAAAAAAATATGCATGGATTTCAACATTTTTGCTCCCAAATAACCTTGTACTTTAATTCCACTTTTTTCATAAACTTTTTTAACTGAAAATACTGTTTCTCCTCATATTAAATCCTTATGCCAGGGCCAGCACTGTAGCCTAGCAGGGAAGAAAGATGGATCAGTTTGAGTCTCGGCATTGGCGTCTTATAAAATGTGCTTTAGAGGGTGCTTCCTCTCTCTCTGTCCCTCTTTCTCTCTGGTGATTGCATGCACCTTCTGACAATTAAAAAAGAAAAATCTTTATGCCAGCATTGCAGCCATTCAGGTTAGTGTCGGTCCTGTGCGCAGAGCAACTCCATTATCCAAGTCTGAGCATCCACAGGAGCATCGCTGCCTTACGAAACATTCTCGCCCTTAGCATCTAAGGCCCCAAATTCCACCCGATCCCATCAGTGTCATGCTGGGATCTTCCTCCATGTTTTGGTGGATGCTTTCTCCTGCTCTCAGGAGTCCACCACATGCTGAGTAACAACAGAGAGGGGCAGGAGCACGCAGGAAACTTGCTTTCTCTGAGCACTAACAAGTGTTCCTCCTCTGTCCTTCAGTTGTCCAGTCCCCCCCTCTCCCTGTCAGCTCCCCAAATGAATGCATGTTCTGGTGAGAAGTGTCATCACCACCTCCCCAACAAGACCTCTGTGTCAGAGCCAACCTCACAGCCATGGCTCAGACACTTCCCTTTCACTTAACATTCCCTCCTGTCTCCCTGTGGAGCCTGGCTCCTTCCTGGTTCCTGCTGCTGCCTCCTCCCTGAGGCTTTCCCACAGCACATCATGCCCACGGTGGTCTCTCTCCTCTTGACCTTCTACTCCTTACTTAGTTCAAAGGGTGGCCATCATCTCACATTTTCTGTAAATCATTTACAATTTGTAATCTAAGTGATTCCATATGTCTTATTTCTTTGATTGGCATTATATTAATACCACGTGTGGAGAACTTAACAGGAATCGTAATTACACTTATCTGTATCACAGAGAGCATTTACGTCAGTGTTTCTCAAAGTGGACTTTTGGGTCACCTTGTGTTACTTCATGTCCCTGCCCCTCAAATTCATGTGCTGAGATTTAGTTATGCACATGTTAAGAGGAAACTTAATACCTACATGGTATTGGAATATGGGGCCTTGGGAGTGATTAAACAATTAGAGTGGGTTCTGTATGATTGACTCCTGGTAGGTTTGTAGAAGAGAGAAGACAAGCGCAGAGAGCCTCATGGGCAATTGCTGTGCTCTGACCCTGTTTTTGGGACCAACACTCTGCAAGATGTCTACCAGACATGGGTTTTGGACCTTAAGACTCTGAACCCTGAGCTGAATAAACATTGTATTTTAATAAATTACTGTTTCACATTATGTTAGTAGTAATAAAATGGACTAGAATACTTGAAAAAGCTGTTAAAATGCCAGCTCCAAGATCACAGTTCTTGGTCTTCTGTGTTCCCATTCTCTGGGTGGGGCCATGAGTAGGAATTTTTTCAGAAGTTCCTTTCGGTCCCCAACCCCAGTAATTTTTATATTACCAAGGTTTGAAAAGCACTGATTAGCTCAACATTAGCCATACAACAATGGTGAATAGATGCTCATTCCCTGAATACTCAGGAAACATTCTCGTCAGACCTAGAAACGTCTAGTTTCTCGGTAGAATTGATTGAAGGGGAGGGAGGATACAGACCAGAGGAAGAGCTGATATACACAGACAAGTCACAGCATAGCTACCGTCTTTGTTTCATTGAGGTTCACAATGAACCTTTGCAACTCACATGAGGGTACTAGATTTTTAGAGACAGTCTGCTCAGGCTCAGAGAAGTTCAGGACCTACTTGATGCCTGAAGTTCATAGTAAGTAGCTGAGCAGCATCTGACTACAGACCAAATCAGCCCTGTAGTTGGTTTTCTTCAGTACAAATAGCGAAAGTAGGGGTTTGGTGATCGTATGTAATGAGTGAACAGTGGCAGGAACAACCTGGGGAATCTAAAAGCTCTGCTACTCCATCAGTTTCCTCAACACCAGCAACACCTGCTCAGGCAATTTGGTGTCAAGAGTGTTTGCCCACGGCTTCTTGGATACCTGGAGTACTAGTTAAAGTGCCAATTCTCTGGCCTTATCTCTGAAAATTCTGGATTCCTAAGTTACGGCCAGTGATGTAACCATTACGCCGTGTGTTTGTGTGTGTGTGTGTGTGTGTGTGTGTGTGTGTTAAACTTTTTTTGGATCTGCATCTCAGGCAATTCCTACATATACTATAGTTTGGGAAACTATGATGGGAGGGTTCCCACACTAGAGGAGCAAGAATTTCCTCCTGGAGGTCCCCCTTCCCTTCCAGGTACCCTGGACAGTCAGTCCCCACCTGTTCTCAGCAGCCCACATCCTGACCCATGGGAACTGCCTCTGTTCTGGAGACCCAGAAAAATGCGGGAGGTATTTTCCTTAGATATGGTTAGTAGAGGGTGTTTGGGAAGGGCTCAGGAAGAAATACTTAACATATATAAGAATGTAAGGTTCTCTATTGAAAATGTGGTATATAGTAATATCCTTGATTGATTGTCATGTACAGCATGCATACTTTGAGAAAAAATATTGGGTGCTATAGGGATATACAATGATTAAGTGTAAATAATTCATCATAAAATAAATAAAAACAAAACAACAACAAAGGAAAAAAAAGAACTGACTTGCTGCCACTTGGCAGACCAGCCTCCAATAGTCACTATAACTCGGTGGGAGCTGTGGCTCTGCCTGGCAGAGATAGGACAGTCCCCAGGGAACCAGGGGCCTGAGGATGCTGCAGTGATCACAAAGGTTGTGTGTGGTGAGCGGCTGAGCCCACAGAGGGTGTCTGGGGGGATGTAAGGGGCAGCACAGACATGAGAACAGGCTCCGAAGTTCTGGGACCTGCTTATTTTCCTGTGTTCTCTTCTTTAGGGACCCCCACGACACTGCAGCCTTGCCTTCTCCACTTCTCCACTTGGAACCTCCTAAGGATCTTTTAAAGCATCACTACCTGGGCACCGCCCAGACCAACTTAATGCCTGGGGGTAGAGCTGCAGGTGGCAGGGTGGTCACAAATCTTCCCAGGGGCTTCTCATTTCAGTCAGAGCTCAGAACAACCCATCTATGACTGTTTACTACACTTGACAATAAGTACTACTGTAATTATTATGATTTTTAAGTTCTAGAGATTTTTGCTATAGGGTGCATGTGCTCAGGGTTCTCAAGAGAAACAGAACCAATAGAGAGAGACAGAGAGAGAGAGAGAAAGCGAGAACTCACTCCCAGGGGGATGGCCATGCTACAATCCCTTCTCTTCCATTCTCTTCTTGGGATTTTGGGCACACACACACATGTGCCCAGCATGAGTTTTAAGTTGCTAGGTCCAGGACTTGAACCACAGTCGACAACATGGGAGTCCAGCAATGTGACCATTAAGCCATCTGCTGGTCCCAAACTATTGGAATTATTAACCTTTCCTCACTGAATAAAGTAGGTACCTCAATTCATAATTATTCACCAAGTCACAGCCTTCTTGGGAGAAAGCAACAAAAAGAGCTTGACTCTGTCAGGTGTCAGGCACTTACCATTTGTTTTAACGCTTCATTGATCATGAAGTAGGTATCATTTAATCAATTGCAGGCTGAAGAAGCCAAAATTCCAAGAGCTTGAATTACTGACAGTCTCCCCAAAGCCCTGCCCTTTCCGAGAAGCCAGATTGCCTATAACAGCAGGGTCCCTGAAGCACTAGCACAAGAAAGACTCTTCTTTAATGTTTCTTTCCTTCTCACTCAAACAAACGGACAGTGTCCTTTTTTTATCATACCCATATCCATCATTTTACTTTCACAAGCACATTATTAAAGGCACTTGTATGAATGCAATGGTGGTTTCCCCACCCCAAATTCATAGGTCACAGTCGAATCCCCAAGGTGACAGTATTTAGAGACTGAACATCTGAGAGGTGATTAGGTCATGAGAGTAGAGCCCTTGCAATCGGGATTCACGCCCTTCTAAAACAGGTCCCAGAGGCTCCCTCACTCCTTGCACCAAGTAAGGATACAGCAAGAACATGATCTGTGAACCAGGAATTGGGTCTCCCCAGATACTGCGCCCACTGGCACCTTGTACCTTTCAGCCTCAAGAACTGTGAGAAGTAAATGTTGTTTAAGCTTTCAGTCTACAGTACTTTTGTTATAGCAGTTCTAGGTTGAAGGCCACTTGAATGACTTCAGTCTATTTGGTAAGGAAGTGGAAGACATGGGGTGAGAAATAGACACTCCAAATTTAGAATATTGAGCGATAAGCCAATAAAGAGTGTTCGTTGTCAAATATAAAACAGATATTTCTATAAACACAGAGAAACTTTCCAGATACCTGTTTTCTATCTTTCTAGCATTCTGTATAGCATCATTTCCTTATAATATGTATATAATGTTAGATTGGCAATAGATCTATGAATGAACTTGGCTATACAGTAAAATACCCTGACAAAGTTCTTACACCTATCATTTACAATTTACATTCCTAGTAATCATCACTAAAATTCAGTTCTGAGTAGCAGTATCTTAGCAACTGCGCCATTGCAAAGATCCAATGGAAGTTTTTTTTAAATTAATTTCCTTTGTGAAAAACATTTGCTTATCTGATACCAACATTGGGAACTGACATAAATAAGACCAAATGGGAAATGGCATTATGCTTTGATTTTCTACCTATTACAAAGCAAAACTTCTGAGTTTGTAAACAATTTGTTATGATTCTCCTGGTTCCTGAACTGCATGAATATATTCCCACAAAATGGAATACAACACCACCGCCAGGTGTAGTCTCCGGAAACATTCTTCTCCTTTCCAAGTTTAGGAGACTGAGTTATAACTAACCTTTTTCCCTCCAGATTTCCAAGTTTAGGAAGCTGAGTTATAACTAACCTTTTTCCCTCCAGATAGCTATTACTAGAACTTAAAATGATAAATCATAAAAGTTTACTTATCTTTTCTAAGAGAAGCACACACACAGAGGCAGGCACCCCCAACAAGGTCCTAACATTGTGTTCCACCCCTAGCTTCAGCTAGCCCTAGCTCTCGGGCATGCACTTCCCTAGCATATACAGGGAAGCCTCGGAATTTTATCCAGGACCCTCTAATGAGGGTTCAGCATTGCAGAGTGTTGCACCTACTGCTGTACCACTGTCTGGCCCCTCTAATGCTCAATCTTAATAGCGACTGTAAAATTGCTCCAGGACCAGCAGTTAGCATAATGGCTATGTCGCTGGACATAGCCGTGTAGCCGACCGCAGTTCGAGTCCCGGACCTGGTGGCTTAAACTCATGCCGGGCACGTGCCCAAGATCCCGAGAGGAGAATGGAGGAGAGGGGATTGTGGCATGGCCATCCCCCCCTGGGGAGTGATTTCTCACTTTCTGTCTCTCTGTCTCTCTCTGTTTGTCTGGCAAGCACACGTGCCCTAAAGCAAAAACCTCTCCAAAAAAAAAAAAATTGCTCCCATATAAGCAAATAATTCCATCCCAAAATTATTGGCTCACTTACTTTCAGGCTCATGGGCCTATTTTAAACCATAAATATTTTAGAGTTGAAAAGGATCTTAGCAACCACTGACCTCCACCTCCCCACTTCTATCTCCCTCTTTTTTTCTGGCCCAAACATGACTTGCTCAAGGTCAATTATTACATTGAAGAAAAGAGCTAGAACTATTGAGTTGTCAGAAAAGTCATGAAGCATTTTTTTCTGTTTTTAATGCAAAAATGCATCATGATTTTTCTGACAACCCAATAGAAACCAGATATCTTGAAAAATTTATTCTCAATCCTTTGTTTACTCTACTACTTTGTGGCTTATTACTATAGTAATAGGGTGTATAATATCATGCATATAAAGTAATACCACAGAACATGTCACATAATAAATAGCTACTCATGAAATTCTAGCTGCTACTACTACTATTATGTATTTATTATTATAAAGTATAACAACAATTTGGCTTCTGACAGCATCACAGTTTAATGTCATATTTATAGCACTAGCAGACAAGAATATTCAAGTGTCCCATTTAAGATGGAATAGACCACACTCCCTCTCAAAGTGAACTGGATTTCCTAAATGATACTGATCCTTGAAACAGATTGGAAGATTTGGTGGAGGTGTTTAGAGATTGTACAGTATTTATAACATATATTATGCGGTTCACAAAGAAACCTGTATTTCATTCATTTTATGATCAAAGGAAGAAAAAGAGGGTCATTGGGAAAACTTACGATTGTGGGTATAAGTTCTTTTGTTGTTATGTGTGAAAAATCATACATACTCATAATCTATATGTGAGCTTCTTACATTAGATCAAGAAATAACTTTTACACAAAAGTGACTCAGAACTACTTTCCATACCAATAAGATGTGATGAGGGAGGGTGATGTGCAGTCTCACTGGGGACAGAAATGGAATATGGAAATTAATGCATTGGAGAGGCTTGATTTGAACAGCTTTAATTTTGCTTTTACAAGTTTCCAAGTCTATAGTAGGGAATGTCTTTGATGTTAGTGATCCTCTAAGGAAGAAAAGTTCCTCTAGGGAGGTTCACACTCTCCTGGGGATCCCATTGCTCTCCTCCTCCACCCCACCACTCTGATCCAGTACCTGCACAGTGATCCATCACCCTTGAATTACTGGGCTGGGGGTAACTGAGGAGGTATCCATTGTTAACACTAGCCACTAACCCTATTAGCGTTGTTAACACTAACCCTATTAGCATGGTGAAGCCAACAAGGAAGCTTGAGGATGACTGGCAGATGGTGTCAAAGTATCTTCCCAGTCCAAATGCTATGGTGCAATAAGTGTAAGGCCTAAAACCTAATTGCTGATGGAGGGGAACTCAGTTTTACATATGAATGAAAGCATAGTCACACTGTCAAAAAGATGTGGGTAGTCAGATATCTGTAGAAAGCAACATTTGTCTTTCCAACTGTTTTATGAAATTTCCTCCATGGTTAGCAAATGTCTCTTCAGGAACAAACTGGAGCTATCTTTAAGGAATCTTCCAGCAAGCTTCTATGGCAATTCCATCCATACGAGTATAGTACTGCCTTTTACACATGAGTTTTTGCTACTTTACCTTCGAATTTTTTTCTCCCTTCTCTCCTCCATTGCATCATATGGAAAACACAGCCAATGTTTAACCATCTTTTTCATTAGTTTCTTACTTATGCTTTAAACACGTTTCCATGCCAAACCATGGACACTTTGTGTGTGTGTGTGAGAAAACTATAATCTGACAGATTTCGCACTACATTGTTTTTTCAAGCCTGGAAAAACTTTGCATTGAATCCCCTGGGCTCTGCATCACGCCTTTGAAGTTTTTCTGGGCACATATGTGTCTTAACTACTTGCCAGTTTGCTGTAATTGGGCTTTATGCTACATTTGCAGGATACTGCCTTGTAATATAAGTATTCTGACCAAAGAGAAATTTTGCATGGGCAGAAGGTCACGTTCAGAACCATGATTGCTGGTGGATGGTAGAGGCCATTTGGAAGTGTCCTCCATTTAACTGTTACAACCACTCTTACCGATCACATGTGGAGTTCACATGAGAATTCTTATACCCTGTGTGTTTTAAATGTATGGTCTATACCCTTCCTGAACACATTTTCACCTCCAAGAGAAAAGTGAGAAAGTACTCAGGATCAGGACTCTCAGGACCAGTTGATTTTCCATGCTCCTAGGCTGCTGCTTATGACAACAGACCTAACTCAGTGTGTAAGCCATGCACTTTTCCATATTGGGAAGCACAAAATAAGAGAGAGTAAAAGTAGGCACTTCTATTACACACAGGTAATTCTCCCTAAACAGCTGTTATGTCAGTACATGTTCAAATACCACATTTAAGTCCTAGGAGGTTGATAATCAATAAAATTACAAAGTGAAGAAGGAAATCAACAAGAAGTGTTTCCCCTGAGGTTTCAGGTACTATGTCACTGTCTCACAATAGCTCTGCAAATCATTTGCTATCGTTTCCATTATTCGTGGAATTTTGAGACTCAAATGACTGAAAAAATTTAATTTTGGTTTATAATGTCATTTTTTATTGGTTGCAAGATTTATGTAAATAATATTATATGTTAAATACACAAACACACACACACAATAATGTATATTCTCTGGCAACAGTGGAATTGAGTTATATCCAAAAGAAAGATATCTCTGAAAAATCTCCAAATATCTGAAAATCAAGTAATATGTATCTAAGTAGCCATTGGATCAAAGAAGAAACTACAAGGGAAATGACAAACTATTCTAAGAAAAAAAGCAAAATGAATATCTGTAGGATGCTGCCGTGTACCATTTGGGTATAAGCTTAGAGCACTGAACAGGTAAGAACTGGTGACTTCAGTTTCCACCTTTAGAAAAACAGCAGAGAAGATAAATGAAAAGACAGCAAATTAAACCAAAAGATTCTTTCAGTCAATTAAACACAAAGGAAGTAAAAGAACCTAAAAACATATAAGTTGAAATCAATGAATGGAAAATAAAACATTTATAGAGAAAAAGAGTAGCCAGTACTTTCAAACAATGAATATCTTGATAAACTCTAGCTTGAACAATCAGGAAAAAAAGAAACCACACACAAATAACTAATCTCTGGATTAAACAAAATAACATCACTACAGCGTCTACCGATATTAAAAGAAAAACAAGTAAATCTTATAAACATCTTTATTCCAATAATTTAAAAAACTTACATACAAAGAAAAATCCTTTTTTTGGGGGGGGAAAGGTTTTTGCTATAGGGCGCGTGTGCTCGTCAGACAGACAGAGAGAGACAGAGAGACAGCGAGAAATCACCCCCCAGGGGGGATGGTCACGCCGCAATCCCTTCTCCTCCATTCTCCTCTCGGGATCTTGGGCACGCATGCACACGCTCCGGCATGAGTTTAAGCCACTGGGTCTGGGACTCGAAACGCGGTCGGCTACATGGGAGTCCAGCGACAGAGCCATTACGCTAACTGCTGGTCCCAAAGAAAAATTCTTTGAAAGATGCAAACTACCAAAGTTCACTCAAGAGATACATAACCCAAATAGTCTTATATCTATTAAAGAAATTTAATTTGTGTTTAAAAATCTTCCTTTGGTGGGCCTGACGGTGGCCCAGAGGAAACATGCAATGCTCTGTGAGGTAACAGACTTAAAAAACAAAAGTTTTTCTTGAAAAACAAAACAAACAAAACAAAACTTCAAGCCCATTTGGTTTCACTGTTGTGATCTACTAAACATTTAAAGAAAAGATCATATTAATTCTAAACCAATTCTTCCAGATCATTGAATAAGAGAAAATACATGCCAAGTCATCCTATTAAGGCTAGCATTACCCTGATCTCAGAATCAAAGACAGCCTGATACAAGAACAAGACTGACTAATATGTATTATAAAATGGATATAAAA
>NW_006203430.1:5569989-5603882 GCF_000334495.1 Tupaia belangeri chinensis
AACAACAACAAAAAAAACGGTAAAACTATTCGTACCATTTTAAAAAAAAATGGATATTTGATGGCTGCAGTGAGCGGTATGGGCCCAGTTGGGTTCTACTTTATAGTATGCTCTTTTTACCCAATGGGGTTTAGGCCTAAAGTCAGACTTGAGTTCATGTAGAGGCATGTGTCAGCTGTGATAACTATTGGAGAGACTTAGACTAATTAAGATCACTGACAGATCATTTGGGGAGGGGTGAGGCACGGAGGGCAATCGGGGATGACAGGGACAATGTGGGAGGAGGATGGGTCATAACAGAGGGAGGGGGATGGGGAATCTAGGATGGTAAAACAAAAGGCAAGGTATGCAGGACACAAGAATTGGGAAATTATTTGCTGAGAACATATATGTTGACGTGCTTGATTGAGCCAACGCACAGTATATATTGGATGGAAAATTCATTTGAGTGTTGCGATGGGAAAAAAAAAAGAAAAATTATAATAAAAAATAAACTATAAAAAAAAAAAAAAGAGAAGAGGATAGAGAAAGATAGCAAGTGAACAATAGAGGGGATGTTAGTGAGAAACAGATATGGTTTATTATCTGTTGAAGATGACGTGTATAGTATTCTCAACTGGACTGGTCTGGGAAGTATTTCATGATGGGTGAAGTCTTTTAACAAGCAAAATGAGAAATAGTGATTGACTGTTTTTAAAAATTATAATAATAATAATTATTGGGAAATGCATGGAAAAGACTTTGAATGATAAAGCGGGGAGATCGATGCCTCTGTATTGACTGACATGCATGGCATTCCCTTTTGAAAAAGCAATGGAAGTCAATGTAAAGTTATATGTAATCCAATGTAATATAAAGAAGATTATGATAATAATAAAAAAAAAATTTCAAATAAAATTTTATCAATTAAAAGCCAACAATATATAAAAAAGATAATACTTCTTGAGGAAGTAAGATTTATCCTAGGAATACCAGGGTGGTTTAAAACAGGAAGATTAATTCATCATACTGATAGAGTAGAATAGAAAAACACGATGGCTTAATAGGTGTAAAAAAAAAGTGTGTAACAAAGCTTAAGATTTTTTGTGGATATTCTCTCTCAGTAAATAGGAATACATAGGAAATTTTGTCAACCTGATAAAGAACATTTATGGAAAAAAACACTATTAACATCACACTTAATGAAGAAAGAGTGAACATTTTCCCACTAAGATGAGCAAGACAGGGAGGTTCATTCTGACTATTTCAATTCAATACTGAACTAGATATCCTGCAAGTATGATCAAGCAATGACAAGAATAAAATGTAACCAGATTAAGAAGGATGAAGTTAGTCTGCCTTTATTTCCAGATGACATGGTCAATGTAGAAAAACTTATTAAATCTACAAAGTGTCTTGAATAACCAATAAATATGTTTAGTAAGTTGGCAGAATACAAGATCAATATTAAAAATGAATTAATTTTTGTGTGCTAACAGTAAGCAGATATATAGATGAAAATTATCATTTGCAATGACATTAATATTATAAAATGGTAAAAGAATACCTCTGGTGATAGATGTTACAGATCTGTACACTACAAATTTAAAAACACACTGAGATAAATTTGAAAAGACCAAAGTATTTGGTAAATTATTATGTGGTCATGCATCTATATATAAACTTAATCATACATACATGGACATCTGATTTTTAATGGAGGTTAAAAGGCAACAGTGAAGGAAGATAGTATTTTTGTTTTTTAAAAAATTTCATTTATCAGGACCAGCAGTTGATGTAATGGCTATGTCACTGGACTCCCACGTAGTTGACTACGGTTTGAGTCCTGGACACAGTGGCTTAAACTCACGCCAGGTGCATGAGTGCATGCCCAAGATCCCGAGAGAGAATGGAGGAGAAGGCATTATGGCGTGGCCATCCCCAATGGGGGTTGGTTTCTCACTTTCTGTCTCTCAGTCTCTCTCTTTCTGGCAAGCGCATGCACCCTATAGCAAATTCAAAAAGCAAACAACAACAACAAATACAAATCTATTGGCTTTCTCAAAATAGACAGTGATGATTTTAAAAAAGGAATGGCCAGATATATATAATATATATATATATTTGGGAAAGTGAGAAAGCAAGTTGCTAGGTCTGGGACTCAAACTGTGGTTGACCATGTGTGAGCCCAGTACCTTAACCACCACACCACCTACTGACCCCTTGGTAGTGTTTTCAGTAAATCTGATACACTTTCATATCACAAGCAGAAAAGAACTATAAAATGTCTAGAAGAAAACTTTGTAAATTGGGATTTGACAAAGATTTCTTACATACCACACCAAAAATAAAATTCATTAAAAAAAGACAAATTGGTAGTCTTCATCAAAATAAAACTGCTCTAAGCATAGAGTCTATTAAAAGAATGATAATTCACACCCTGATGAAATTTTTGAAAAAACAATTTACCTGACAAATGACAGATACTGTCTCAAAACTCAATACCAAAAAAGCAGTTCTAATTTTTTTTAATGGGTAAAATATTTTACCAGATGCTTCATCAAACATGTATGAGTACTGAGGCCAGGCCAGCAGATGATGCAGCAGTTACGTTGATGGACTCACACACGGCCGACCATGGTTCAAGTTCTGGACCCAGTGGCTTCAAAATCACGCCAAGCATGTGTGCATGTGTGCTCAAGATCTCAGAAGGAGACTGGAGGAGAAGGGACTGTGGCATGGCCCGCTTCTCTGGGGGTGATTTCTTACTTTTATTTCACTGTCTCTGTCTCTCTTTCCAGCAAGCACACGTACCCTAAGGCAAAAAATTCTAAATATATTTGAGTCAACTCATAAAAAGATTCTCAGCCTTAATAGTTATTAGGGAAATGCAAATTAAAACCACAATGAACTGTCAAGACACACCTATTAGAATGCCTTTAATTAAAAAGGCAAACCATGACAAGTGCTAGTGAGAGCAGGGAAGAACTGAAATTCTCACAATGCATCATGGGTAAATCTAAAAATCACTAAGCTGAGTGAAAGAAACCAGACATGCCTCTTGACCTCAACTCCCACACTCCAAAATAGAAGAGTAGATACTGTATGACTCTATTGAAAATTCTAAGGGTTAGGCAGTGGTGCAGTGGTGTAGTGGTAACACAGCTAGACCCACATGGTAAAAGTCCTGGGTTCTCATTCCCAATCTTCCTGAGCATGCCAGGGGGCATGTGTATGTGGATGTGCCTATGGTCAGAGCTGGTTGAGACTGGAGGTGGATCACAGTGGGGACACAGTTGGGGATCTCTGTCTCTTTCTCTCTGTTTTTCTCTCTTTGCTTCTCTCTTTCATGGAAGAATGAGTCTTCAAAAATAATCCTTGGAAATTTAAACAAATCTAGTAACAGAAAGCAGCTCAGTGGTTGACTTATCTATGGGATGGAGAGGCAGGAGGAACAGGAGAGACAGGTTACAAAAGGGCATGAGAAAATTTTGAGTAAGATGGGTTTGTTCATAGCGGGGATGGCCACGCTGCAATCCCTTCTACATTCTCCTCTCGGGATCTTTTTTTTTTTTGAGAGTTTTTTTTGTTATAGGGCACGTGTGCTCACCAGACAGACAGAGAGAGACAGAGAGAAAGAAAGTGAGAAATCACCCCCCAGAGGGGATGGCCATGCCACAATCCCTTCTCCTCCATTCTTCTCTTGGGATCTTGGGCATGCACACACACTCGCCCGGCGTGAGTTTAAGCCACCAGGTCCGGGACTCGAACCGCAGTCGATTAAGTGGGAGTCCAGCGACATAGCCATCATACTAACTGCTGGTCACTCACTATCTTACTTTTGGTGATGAATTCAGGGGGGTGTTTGCACCATAACTTATCAAATTGTATGTTTAAATGTGTGCAGCTTATTGCATATCACTTATACCTCAGTAAAGTTTCTAAGAAAGACTGTACACTAATTTTATCAGTAATGAGTAACTAGCACATTTATGAAAACATATCTTGAATTTTCTAGGAGAAGTCTTTTTTAGAAAACCGAAAGAAGGGACCAGCAGTTGGCGTAACGGCTATGTTGCTGGACTGTAGTTGACATTGGTTCAAGTCTCAGACCCAGTGGCTTAAATTCATGCTGGGCACGTGTGCGTGCGTGCCCAAGATCCCAAGAGGAGAATGGAGGAGAAGGGATTGCAGTGTGGCCATCCTTCCTGGGGGGTGATTTCTTGCTTTCTGTCTCTCTGTCTCTCTTTCTGGTGAGTGTACACACCTTATAGCAAAAACCTCTCCAAAAAAAAAAAAAAAGAAAGAAAGAAAGGAAAGAAAACCCAAAGAGAAAAACCAAAGCATCTTGGATCTCGTTTTCAGAGCTAATCTCGTATCCTTGAGTCTTAGTTACTCAGAACTGAAAAGCAGATACAATAGCAGAAGTTACCACGTAAGCAACATTCTGAGCTTCAACAATCCAAGCTGTTATGAAGCAATGCCGTTCAGTATATTTATTCTCAAAATACTTCATAAGGCAGCCAATTTGGCTTATCTACAATCAAACTGAAAGATTAATGAGGTGTTACTACAATTCATTACAATACAGAACATGGAAGAGGATCTTAACTCTAACAAATGGGATGATCACACTTTCCAAAAAAATGTTTGATAGGGAAATAATTGTTTTGCTCTAAAATGTCCTTTCTCAAAAGATCTCTTTATATTTATTTTTCATTTACTGTTATCTTAACTTGAAGGAACAGTCCCTCTTTCTACTACAAAAAAATTCTACCATCACTAATAGCTATTAATTTCTAAAGTTTAAAAATACCTAAATGTATCATCCAGGCATAGTCTGATATGTACATTAATAACAATCAGGTGGGGCAAGTTTAGAGAAAACGTAACTGTGAACTATGCCTCATCTCTAGCACCTTCATATTTTTAAAGACTAAATGTAAAGAGGGTCATTTTTCACTCAGCAAGCGTTCCTTGTAGCCTATGGCATGCTAGATGGTACCAGATACTGAGGTAAGTCAGATGTAGTTCCTGACTTCAGGTTGCCTGACAAACCCTTGAGCAGTGCCCCTCGCCTGGATGCCAATGCTGCATGTTTGAAAGGACTAGCTTGGTGCACGGCCTTTAGGTCCTGGCCAGTGGACTGCCTGGGATGCAATGGCTGTAGATCTCCCTCATAGGAGCTCCAATTTACTGAGCTCCTAGACCTTCGTGTGAGAAAGACCACAGGCTGGGTTAGCACTCCATCATTTTAGAGTCAGAGGGTATGAAAGCAGTTTGTAAGTATCGACGGGCCGTTCATGCTCATGGCAAATATGCATTGTGAAAAGATTTCAGTTTTTTTGTTTTTGACACCAAAATGAGCTTGTACTTTGATTCTACCTCCTACAAACTTTTTGATGTCCCCTCATATTCTAGGAAGGCAGTAAAAATATTACTACATGGAATTACTATTTTATGAAGATGGTTATGCTTAGTATAGTTCAGAAGGGCACAAGCTTAGGAGTCAGACAGAACTGGAATTAAATCCTGGTTCTGTCATTTAATAAGCATGTGGCCTTGACCTGTTTCTTAATCTCTGAAATTCTCAGTTTTTCCTTATAAAACTTAGCATAAAAAATAACGGTATCTATTCCATTTCCTAATCAGGATGGTGACATGGGTATGTTCATGTAGTATTAATTCATTAAGGTTAAAAAAATAATAATAATAGTACCTACTTCACAGTTATTATGAAAACTAAATAAGAAACACAGGGCACTAAGCAAAGTGCCTCCTGCAAAGTAACTAACCAAAAACCCATCAATTTCTATCAGGCTACAAACACCTAAAATTATATTGTTTAAGGTCAAAATTCAGATTTGAGCATAATGATTAAAAGTAAAATATGTTATAAAAATGTTTAAAATAAATAAATAAAATGTTAAAAATAAAGAAATAAAATAAATAAAAATTTTAAAAAGTAAAATATGTGATAGATGGTATATGCTATTATTAAAATTCTAATCAAATGCTGAGTATGTAATTAACTCTCAAGAGAACTAAAGAGTTTATTTTTAAAAATTCCTCTTTATAATTTTTAGTATGTTTCAGGCACTGTTTTATAGATATTAACTCCCTTAATAGTCATGACAAGTCTACAGGAAGGTGCTGTTATTATTCTCATTATCCCTACTTGTACGTACATATACACACATCATCTAAATTTGTTTAAGGAATGCATTTTGTTTCATAGGGAAAATAGCAAGTAACATTTTCCAAAGGCAAGTCTGATTTTCTGTATCAGTAATACAATCATGGTAGAGAGCCTTTCATTTTGCTGGACTGGATTTTACTAAACTACTAGATGCCACAGAAAGGGAACATCTGTAGATTTGGGAAAGCATTATTACTTGTTAACTCGCACCTATAACAGTTTACTCAATAAAGAAACCACTACGTAGGCTTTTCTTAAATTGTAATTTTTGTTTTACATATTATCCTTTCATATCTTTGTGAGGTACAGTATTTTTTTTTCTTAAATTATCACTTAACTTCATGATGGTAAAATTAATGGCAAATTTAAGTTATTCCTTGGTAATCTTCCATCAAGGAGCAAGTCTTATTAAAATCATACTGCCAGCTTCAAAAGTGATCATGGAATAACTTAGAATGCAGAGTAAGAAGAATGAGAAACATCTCACTGACCAATAATATTTACCTTTTGCACTATATGGAACTCAAACTTCTCATTTTTTAGGACAGGAAAACTGTAACTTCAGTAGGCAGCAATATACAAAGATTTTACCATGTGGACTGATTCAGACAGATAGAAACAGTTGAGTAATGAAATGTTTAGAAATCAGTCTACGTGGCAAAACAGCAGGATTTTTTAAAGCGTGTATACAATGTTCAGTAATCAAATCCAGGATATCTTTGGCATTCAACACCACACTGTGCTGTGCACACCTAAAAATCGTTCTACTGGGTTTTAAAAAAATACGTATTATTAATAATTTAGACTGATACTACTCTACTGTGGGACACACTTCCAAAATCCATTCCACTTGTTTATATGCATTCTTGTGTCTTCTTTCCACTGTTTATGCTTTCTACACAAAACTACAGAAGAAAAATGAAACTGACATTTCTTGATTTCTTTCTAATTACCAGGTACTGGTAGACCCTTGTGTACATTATCTCACAAATATTCACCACACCATGCCACTCTGGTGCAGGGATATTAACTCCATTTTTAAAGGCCACCCTCCCCCCCATCCAAATTAAGAAACATTAACCAAAGTCTCTCAATCATAAGAAGAAAAGTGGGTCTCTGAAGAACATAATGAATTCAAACTGAAATCTCTAATTTTTTCAAAAGTGAAAGCTACTTACTACTTTAACTATGTTTATTTTAACTATCAGGGATAAAGCTATTTTTGAGTTTTCTAAATAAATAAATTTAAAAGCATCATTTTTTTTAAAGCAAAAACTAAATATTTGCCAGCACTCCACTTAAGGAACCATGGCTACTTACGCCATAAGCCTTGTTAGTTTCTAATCTGAAACCGACATCAGTATTTGGTGGACAAACACTGCAGGCCAGGGCAGTGGAAGTGCAGTGGGTGTATTAAAATTGACAGTGACCTTTCTGGAAAATAATCTTTCCATACATCTTATAGCCAGTAGTCACATCTGGGGCTTAGGAGTTCAGGAGAAATAAGTTTTACATTATTTTGATACATGCAGAGATAAAATACAAGCGTTTTAGGAAATGAAGAGTGAAAGCCAGCATGAACTGAGAGTTAATGAGAGCCCAGTGCTTGGTCAGCTGTGCCAAAGACAGCATCTTATAACCAGTAGTCACATCTGGGGCTTCAGAGTTCAGGAGAAACAAATTTTACATTATTTTGATACATGCAGAGATTAAAATACAAGCGTTTTAGGAAATGAAGAGCAAAAGCCAGCATGAACTGAGAGTTCCTGAGAGCCCAGTTCTTGGTCAGCTGTGCCAAAGACAGAAGGAGACCATCACTGGCCTCAGGAACCAAGTGGGACAGACATAGACATAGAGGGTCCAATGCAGCAAGTGCTGAGAAGCAAGTTTGTTGTTAGACAGTTACCCAGAAGATAATTCTTGTTTTTCACAGGAGGAACATGGAAGCTTCTAGAAGGAGTTGCCTAATCTAGGTTTTCTTTCTTTTTCTCTTTTCTTCCTTTCTTCCTTCCTTCCCTCTCCTTCCTTCCCTCTCTTTCCTTCCCTCTCCTTCCTCCCTATCTTCCAGGAGAATCCTGGACCTGGCAGCTTGAAAAACACGCCAGACGCATGTGCGTGCATGCCCCAAATCAAGAAGATAATGGAAGAGAAGAGATTGCAGCATGGCCTTTCTCCCTAGGGGATGCTTTCTCTCTCTCTCTCTCTCTCTGTCTCACTCTCTCTCTGGTTAGTACACATGTCCTATAGCAAACTAAATAAATAAAGAATCCAATAATATAAAAAAAGAAGAAATTTCAGTGAAAAGTTGTATTAGGTGTAATAATAAATTCTATCTTCTCTCTTTTATTTTAGTCTTATGTATATGTGAATAATACTGGCTTACAAAACCATTGATGCCTCACAAGATTTAACAACCTTCATTTCCTATGTTATGGGAAGGAATTCTAAAATGAAGCAAGCACTCACTTATCAGACATACAAGGGAACTTCAAAAAATTCATGGGAAAATGGAATTAAAGGATGACTATTTCAGTGCAAACATTTTTGAAATCATACAGAGTTTTTTGGTAATACACATTTTTTTCAACAACTTTTTGAGACCCCTTGTGATTTTTCTTTTGTGTACGTATTTTTATTGATTTTTCTGACTTATATATCATTGTTTTTATTTGTTATGCTTTCTTATTCATATTTAATTGTACATCTCTAGAGCACACATTTTTTTTTAAAAGAGATTTTGTCTTAGGGCGTGTGTGCTTGCCAAAGAAAGACAGACACAGTGAGAAGGAAAGAGAGAAATCACCCCACAGGCGTGATGGCCATGCCACAATCCCTGGTCTTCCATTCTTCTTCTGGGATCTTGGGCACACATACACATATTCCTGGCATTATTTTCAAGCCACCAGGTCTGAGACTGAAACTGCAGTGGGTCACGTGCAAGTCCAGAGATGTAAACACTATGCCATCTGCTAACCCCCACACATGATTTTTTAGAGTATGCATGTACTAACAATCAAATCAAGGATATTACCATATACATCATTTTCAAGGGAGAATTTTACATTCTTATGTCTGCTAAGTATTTCTTTCCTGAGTCCCTCTCATCTACCCTCTACTTTCCACCTCCTCCACCCACATATAGTCTTTGGTACTACTACTGTATCTTTGGATCTTTCGATTTCTGTCAAAGAGTGCAGACATTTGGTATATATTGAGTGGGGGATATACAGTGTTTGTCTTTCAAAGTTGGGAACCTTCCTACACTGCTGGTAGGAATACATGTTTGCACAGCCATTGTGGAAAATAATATGGAGGTTCCTCAAAAACCAATGAATAGAGCTACCTTATGACCCAATAATCCTACTCCTTGGAAAGTCAATTAATTTATCTTTAGCTCCTACTTTTCACTTTTTGTATTTAACCAAAGGATAAAAACATACTAACATAATCAGTTGGGAAAATACTTCATATCCCTGTTTTTTTGTAGCATTACTCATAATTGCTAAGACATGGAAACAACCTAAGTACCCAAGAGCTGATGACGGGATTGAAAAAAATGTGGCATATGTACAGTATGAAATATTACTCAGCCAGAGAACAATGAGATTTTGTAATTTGATACAAAGTGGATGGATATAGAAGATTTAATGCCCAGAGAAGTAACCCAGAATAAGCTTTGAGGGAAGAGTAGGAGCCAGTGAGGTGAGTAATCACAGGAAGGACTTTTCCAGTACAGGAAATAGTAACAGATATGGAAGAGCTTTTTGGGCTCAGGGAACTATAAATGTGATAGGAAATGGGGCTAGGAATGGGGATATCAGTTTGAGTAATAAGAATGTTAAATGACTACAATAATAAAAATCAGTACTTCAAAAAGTAATCATTGGGACCAGCAGTTGGCATAATGGTTCTGTCACTGGACTCCTATGTAGTCGATATTGGTTCAAGTCCTGGACCCAGTGGCTTAAACTCACACTGGGTGCATGTGTGCATGCCCAAGATCTCCAGAGGAGAATGGAGGAGAAGGGATTGCAGCATGGCCATCCCCCCCAGGGGGTGATTTCTCACTTTCTGTCTCTCTGTCTCTCTCTGTCTTCCTGGTGAACGCACGTGCCCTATAGCAAATACGTAGTCGATATTGGTTCAAGTCCTGGACCCAGTGGCTTAAACTCACACTGGGTGCATGTGTGCATGCCCAAGATCTCCAGAGGAGAATGGAGGAGAAGGGATTGCAGCATGGCCATCCCCCCCAGGGGGTGATTTCTCACTTTCTGTCTCTCTGTCTCTCTCTGTCTTCCTGGTGAACGCACGTGCCCTATAGCAAAAACGTCTAAAAAAATAATTTATATGCAATATATAAGAGAACACCTATTTAATACAATACCTTTACTCTGAGCCAGGTATTATATCATCCCTATTTATAGATAAGGAAAAGATGCATGGAGAGCATAGGTAAGGATGTGTTCAGGCACTCTTCCTAGCAGGACAATGCGATCCCCAACTATTGAACTCAGAGAATGAATTCTTAGCATTAGTGCAAGGGGTCTTCAAAAAGCTCATGAAAAATGCCTATTACAAAAACATGGATTTCAAAAATTTTTTGCACCAACATAATCTTGTACTTTGATTTTTCACCAACTTTTGGAAGTTCCTTCATGTAATCCTGTCAATGTCATATTATCAAGAGAGTGGAACAATCCACATAATCCTTGCTGGCAGGAATGAGAGCCATGGCAAAAACTTAAAAAATAAAAATTTGAAAGAGAGACCTCCCTGGGAGATGCCATCAATAGCAAAGGATAAGAAGTCTGATCCACAGCATTTAATCCATACTGAAGTTCTGGAAGGCAAGTGCAGCAGTAGTAGGTCACTGGGTTTGACAGACATCTTGTGCAAAGGCTTGTGGTCTTGGTCAGAAGCAGAGGTTGCTCTCATTACATATCAGGTGTTATGGCAGATGGGATACCTCATGACCCTGAGACCCTGGATCCTCACCACACCATGTACCCCAGAGTGAGAAAAAGGTACAAATGACTCAGGAGTTCTACTGAGTTTCCATTTATCTGTGGAAAGTCCATTAATTTCTCTTCAGCTCCTATTTTTTAACCTTTCAGATGAGCACAAATGAACTCTGAGACCTACAGGATAATTCACTTAATCATCAAGAATCTTCTCAAAATAAAACCCACAATTTGCTCATCATTCTATGACCTCCCAACTTTATGAGATAATTCTATAGATTAATTACTGTCAATGCCATCTTTTAACAAAAAGATGAAGGGAAGTGCTAACTTGGTTGGATTAATTTACATTCTTCAGCATTAAAACGATATGCTTTACCTTTATTTTTTTCCCCACACACTGGACTGCTTTCAGAAGAAATTCTTGCCAACTGGTCTCCATTAAAAACAATTTAGTCTTTCTGTGCTGTTTCTGTTTACTAAACCTCAGATCACTCTAATGCAAGACAGACACACCATAGCAACCCCGGGCCAGGCTGCAAAAGTGCATTCCTTTAAAAAACCTGGGTTATGTAACCGCATGCAAAGTAAACTTGTGGCAGGCCTAACAGAAGAACTGATTGCATTCTTCCATGTTCTAAAAGGACATGCTGCCTTCTTCAAACCAGAAGAAAAAGACAGCATTAGAGCCTTTATTTTTCCTTATGAGGGAGAAAATAGACTTGGGACATATAGTTAGGGTATATCATCCAAGACAGAGACACAAGAAGCATTACACAAGATGGAGTGGCAATGGCTAAGCTTTAACAAAGAGCTGGCTACATCAAGGCTTAAAACAAGGAGCGCTAAGGGCAATAGTTTTTATTTGCTAACTACGTTCTAATAAAAAGTGCAGATCAATATGGTCTGCTTAGCCTACAAAGAATAGAGTAATAAATCACCCAGACTATCATGTAACTATTTTCTAAATACCACTTATTTATCAATGAACCAATCCATTGCTCCCACTGCTAGATTAAAAACCCCTCCCCTGAGCTTTTCTATGGGAACTCATTTCTGGGACCTCTTTCCACTTGGGAGTTCTATTCTTCCTTCTCTCTCTTAATAAACTCTGCTCTGTGACTCTTTCATTTGTCCATTTCTCTGATTCCTGATAAGCATGGAACAAGAACCTAGACATCTGCTACTTCTGAATCTGGCACCAGTCCCCAATATCCCATGTCACTTGCACACAGATAGTCCCCCAAAATGGATATTTTGACTACATGATGGTGCAACAGGGATACCTATTCAGTAGAAACTGTATACCTTCCACAGAACAACCATGTTTTTCACTTTTAGGACAGTGTTCAATAAATTATATGAGATATTCAACACTTGATCGTACAACAGGCTTTGTGATAGATGAGGTTGCTCAACTGTAGGCTGATGTAAGTAATCTGAGTATGTTTAGAGTGGGCTATGCTAAGTTATGATGTTCAGTAGGTTAGGTGTATTAAATGCATTTTTTTATTTGTTTATTTTTATGACTTCTTATTTATATTTATTTGCATGTTTGTGGGGGTACCATATGGTTTTATGAGACGTGCATGTAGTGTGCAATAACTGAGTTAGGTTATTACCGTACACCTCGTTTTCAACAAAGATGACTACATTATGATTTGCAGCTTCAATATATATAGTACTGGCCTTTTTTTTTTTTTCTGGTTTTTACTTTATTGTGGTATGCCATTCCACAACCTGTCTGCCATGTTACATGCATTCTTGTGTCTGTTAAATGCTTCTTTCCCTGAGCCCCTCCCAGCCACCCTGCTTCCCATGCTGTCTCTGGTATCTTCATTTGTCTCCTCTTCCATTTTTGTGTCTTTAAATCTTACAATTACTGCCATAGAGTGTAGATATTTAGTATATATTGAGCAAGAATATGCAGTGCTTGTGTTTTATAGCCTGGCTTTTTTATTTCACTTAGCATGAAATCATCTAGACTTGTCTACGTTGCATCCAATGACTGAATCTCACAGTTCTTTATGGCCAAATAGTACTCAATTATGTTTATATGTGATATTTTTAATCTAGTCATCCGATTTTTGGATAATTAGGTTCTTTCCATGTATTAGCCATTGTGAATAATGTTGCGGTAAACATGAACGTGCAGTTTTTCTGACTGAGTGATTTCCTGTCCTTTGGATAAATTCTTAGGAAAGGGATTTCTGGGTCATATGGTAGTTTGAACTATAATTTTTTTTTAACAACTCCATACTGTTTCCCACAGTGGCTGTGCTAACTTACACTGGCAGAGTAAGAGGGCTCCCTATTTTGCCGCAACCTCACCAGTACTTGTTGTTCTTTTTGTTTGTTTCTTTGCTTTGTTGTTTTGTTTTGTTTCGTTTTGAGCATTGCCATTTTGACCAGGTATAGGCAATACCTGATTGTGGTTTTGGTTTGCATTTCCCCTATGATAGGAGATGCTGAATATTTTAAATAAATTTTTGACCATCTGTATATCTTCTTTTGAAAGTTATCTGTTCAGCTCAATTGCTCATTAAATGCATTCTCTACTTACTATATTTCCAACATACGATGGGTTTTCAACTTATAATGGGTTTATCAGGCCAGAAATCCATAGTAAATTGAGAAGCATCTGTAATTGGTGTTCTATGACTATTGTAAAAGCATGCAGCCTAAATTTAATAAATGATATTGTACTTTTAAGGCTTATTTCACATTTTTTTTTCTCATTTGTCATGAAACAGTTAAATTTGTAATGCTGGAGTTTCAGGGTTTGCTATTTCTTTTACATTATTTTAACATTGAAATGAACATGAGCTTTTCCTTCACTAAATATAATTCATTTTCTCATCATTGTGATTTATTGAAATAGAAAAATTTTAAAAAGAACAACTGGACAACTCCTTGTATTTATTATTACTTATTTATTTTTTAAAATGCTCTTTTCATAGGAAAAGGCCAGAAAACCTTTGCCGTTCCTTCCCACCAGTAAATTTTTAAACCTCACACTTCAGGTAAAAAAAACAAAACCACACATTGACTTTGAGCAAACAATTCCAACTCCTACAGTGACTCTCATGAATTATCTAGAGAAAGTTCAGGGTTGAAATGCAACCTAAAGATTAGAAGGTACCAAAGATTAGAAGGACCGCTGAAAGAATTATTCAGTTGCATATTCATATCAGTGTTTAACCTACATAAAATGTTCATAAATAGGCTTGAAAATAAATGGATAGTTCAGTTCTGCATCTGGCAGCTTGAAAAATCATACTGAGTGTATGTGTAAGTAAACCCAAAACCCTGAGAGGATAATAGAGGAGGGATTGTGGTGTGGCCATATCCCCCAGGGGTTGATTTCTCACTTTTCCTTTCTCTGTCTCTCTCCAGCAAGCACATGTATCATGTACCATATGGAAAAAAATAAAAACAAAAGAAGAAAAAGCTAGTAATGAGTAGAGAAGAAAAACAAAGTATATCACACATCAGACATATGCTGTTTTGGTTCATTCCAGTGATAATAATGGAAAAACATCTGAGTCTGGGTAATTTAGCAGAAGAGACGTTTTTTGTTTGTTTGCTCTTTTAAGAGAGATTTTTGCTATAGGGCATATGAACTCACTAGAAAGACAGAAAGCGACGGAGAGAGAGAGAGAGAGACAGATAAACAGGAAGTGAGAAATCACCTCCAGGGCAATGGGCATACCACACTTCCTTCTTGTCCATTATCCTCTGGAGATTTTGGGTATGCACACATACATGCATGGCATGACTTTTATGCTGCCAGGTCTGGGACTTGAACCACGGTAGACTCTGTGGGAGTCCAGCGACATAACCACTACGCCACCTGCTGGTCCTGAGAGGTTTATTAACTCATGATTTAGAGACAATGGTCCAGGGACTACCTCTAGAGGGGTCTTTCGGCTGCATCACAACCTGGTGGAGGGAAGCAGAGAGTGGGCAGAATTCTGCGTGTGTCTCTCTTGATCTCCTTCTTTTTCCAGGGATCCTACCCTCATTACCTAATCACTCCCAAAGGTCCTACATTTTAACAACATAAGGTATTAAGTTTCCTCTTAATACTTTCACAGTACAGCCAAGTCCTAACTCATGAATTTGGGGGGGAGGGGTATGTGTTTACTCAGACCAAAATATGTGCATTCTAAAGCCTCAGGAGCTCTAAGCATTCATGATAGTGAAGTACAGATTGGATCCTCCCCCCTTTGCCACCATTCTCTAGTCAATTCATCATTTGTACTTTTAAAAATGTATTATTATTATTATTTTTAGGTTAATTGACAAAGGACATATGCACTTGCCAGAGAGAGACAGAGAGAGGGAGAAAGCATTTGGTCATTCCACAATCAAGACGCCAGGGGCAGGATTTGAGCCTGATGGTTAACCATCTGAATCTAGCTCACTTAATTAAGCTACAAGGCTGGACCTCATCCGCCCTTTAATGCAGGAAGCCCACAGAACAGAAGTTCCCAACACTCTCAGATTCATAAACTGGCCAATCTCACAGGTAGGAAACCAGGTGAGGAGATGCACTCATATAACTGGAAGAATCTGAATGTCTGTCCCACATTTTAATTCTCCCATTCTTGTGTCATGTCTTCCAAAGTTTCAGGGATTTTTGTCTATAGAAATTCTCTATGAAAATACAAACTCTTTGGAAGGAAATGTAGTTTACATTAGCTAAGGCAAATTTTGTGCAAATCACCACTTTTTCTTTTCTTTTCTCTCTTTTTTTTTTTTTAATTGCCAGAGGGCACATGAGCTCTTTCTTGAGCAAGCATTTCCAGTGGGATGTGGTCATGCCACAATCCTTTCTCCTCCACCTCTCAATCCTCTCAGGATTTTCTGCAGACAAGCCCACTCTCATGGCATGTTTTTCAAGCCATGGGGTCAGTCCAGGATTTGAACTGCGACTAGACATGGGGGATCTAACTCCCTTAACTACTGCTATGGGGCCAGCTTAAGTTCTCACTGTTTTTCTTAGGAAGACCTGCCAGAATAACAGGTATGATAGGGCTCTGTTCTATTACATAGACTATTTTGAATGGTATATTATTAGTCATAAGATATAGTTGTATTGATTCATTACTTTGTGATTTTAAAAGCTTATTTATCTATTTATTTCAAGAAAGACACAGGGATCAGGGGGAAGGAAGACCCTCAACAGAGTCCTCATGCTAAAATTCACCCCTTGCCCCAGCCAGCTAGGACAGTGAGCATGTGCACACACACCAGTGTATTCAGGGAACCCAAGATGCAAATCTGGGCCCTTCTCCTGTGGATCTAGCATGCAGAGCAATGTGTTACTGTTGTGCCACTGTCTGGGCCCTTTGAATTTTTAAATTTTTTGAGCTTTATTTTACTAGGTCAACTTCTAAAGTGTTGTCATTAATTTGTGAAAACTTATAGCCATTCAGATTTCAGAAGAATACTACTACTTTAGACAATGATGTTAACATTATGAGTACACTCATCACTGTCAAATAATAAGTCCTGGATTTTGGGTCCAGCAGATGGCATGGTGGTTAAGGTGCTGGACTCCCAAATGCTGATCACAGTTCAAGTCCTGGACCTGGCAGCTTGCTTTTTCACTTTCCCTCTCTCTCTCTTTCTCTCTCTGTCTCACTCTAGTGAGTACATGTGTCCTACAGTCAGTTTAAAAAAATAAGAATAATAATAAAGAAATTAAATAAATAGTAAGTCCTGGATTTTGTTTTGGAAAATACATGTGCAGTCACTCCTGTGTTTATAAATGGAAGGGAATCACCAATACACTTCCTTAACCCAACACCTTATCAAGCTTCCAAGTTAACTCTATCTCCTACTGTCCCACGTGTTCCCTGCTCCTCTTCTCTATATTCTCCCCTTGACAATGGTAATAAAAAAATTCTGCCACAAGTCTGGATGAAGATGAAAGAAAACAGATGATCTCTTGAGTCCATTGACATAAAAAAAAAAAACAAAAAAAAAAAACAGAAAAAAAAAAAGATCACCCTAGAGAAAAACGAAACCCCACACACAGACATGGAATTTCAAACCACAAACACCTATACGATGAAATAAGCAAAAACCTCTCCAAAAAAAAAGAAGCAAAGTTGTAAAATAATATAATGTTGGCCTAGGGGCTTTGAAAACTCTTCTCCTCATCCTCTAGCAGAGGCAAACAGAAGCAATCAGAACTGTAGAAGCTCTCTCACAACTAAGAAGAGGGAGTTAAAAGCATTATTCATGAGAATAGAACAAACGAACAATCCACCTGGACAAAACACAGGAATTGACTTAAAATGCAGCTACGCAGTTGAACTCTTTGCAGACTGAAAATCACATAATAAGATTTCATTCACATTAATAAGAACAGCAAAATGTACAACTCAAGTGAGTAAAGCAAGTTACAAATAGTATGTGTAATATGATTTGGTTTGCCTTTGGTAAATGTATATACAGACAGACTTTAAAAGTTCACGGAAATTAGAATTAAAATTAAAATTTACTTTGAAGCAAACATTCTGAAATCCATGCATAGGTTTTTGTTTTATTTTGTTTGTTTGTTTTTAATTTGCCAAAAGGCTCATGTCCTCACCAGAGAAAGATTCGGAGAAAGATTGAGAAAAGAGAGAGAAAGAGGGAAAATGAGAAATTGCTCATTGGTGAGCAATTGATGGTCATACCACAATCCAATTTTCTCTTAAGATTTTGGGCATACAGGCAAGCGCACACACCCTATAGCAAAAAACTCTCAAAAAAATAAAAAGGAATTTAAAAAAATTAAAAAAAAAAGATTTTGGGCATACATGCACAGGTGCTTGGCATGTTTTTCAAGTTGCTGGGTCTTGGACATAAATGACACAGTGGGCCATGTAGTACCCAGTCACCTTAACCACCACACCAATCAGCTGGCCCAGCTTTTTCATGGTCTTCATTTTCCATGAACGTTTTGAAGATCTCTTGTATGCTTAGGAAAAATATTAGAAGAATACAGACCAAAAAAGCAATAGTATTTATTTCTAGGAGTATGAAAAAGTGTTCTTTATATTATTTTTTCCAAAATAATAACGAAAAAACATGCATTGTACTAATGACAAAAAATCAATATAATGTTTCTAAAAATAAGGTTAATTCTTACAGGAGAGCCTATTTGAAAGCTTACAAGAAGATAAAATCTTCTTGGACTGTTTAAGGGCAGCTTTATCTGGAAGCCGGATATGAGCCGGAATCTCTATGGTTATGAAATTTGTGACACGCTTGCAACTTGATTTATTTTTCTTTTTGTTAATTTGCAGTTTATTTTCTTCCACCTCAGAGTTTAAGGTTAATAGCAACACATTAAGATCATGTCTTAGAAAAAAGCTATTGTTTTAAAGATGTTAATTTCCAAGCTTTAAAGGAATAAAATGCAATATCATACCATCAAATTAATGTGACGAAAGTCTACAAGGAGTTATATCTTGCACTGTTTAGCTCAAACTTGCGATTCCCAGATAACCATCCTAACTGATAATGACTAATGCTACGATATTATAGCAATAGACCTTTCAAACTATTGAAGGGATTGTGTCTGTAATAAATATAATGTTTAAGTTCAAATGGAAAGCATACATGGTAAATGATTACATTATCAGAACTATTATTTTCTTTACTAAAGGATGGCAAAGCGCCCTATGTGTCACGTCTATTCATGGCCTGTTTTAGTACACTTATGAGTTACAAACAGTTTTTACATTTTTAAGTGGTTGGAAAAAGTAAAAGGAAAATAATAGTTCATGAAACGTGAAAAAAATATAAAATTCAAATTTTAGTGTCCGTACACGAAGTTTTACTGGAACACAGCCACAATCCTTTTACATCTTGCCCTGACTACTTTCACACTACGAAGTCTCCTTGGAAGGATTGCGACAGAGACCACATGGCCTGCAAAATCTCAAATATTTACTAGTTTATCCTTTACAGAAAAAGCCCAATCTCCGCCAAGTGATTTTGAGGTGGTTATGAACACTCTTCGCATTTCCCGCTGGTATCCTCTAGAGGGCAGGAGAGATCCTCTGACTAGTAGAAAGCCACAAAACAAAAAAACCTACTAACCCACAGAGGATATTTACATTTCCAATTAAGTCATCCTCTAAAAGTCAACCCTTTCAACAGTACAAAAAGTTTGTTCTATGTGTTCAATAAACCAAAAATTAGATGCCTAAAAGACCCTAGAGGGTTCATTTAGTCTAGAACTAATGTCTGTACTGAAATTTAGCATTTATTCACTCCTGCCTAAAATAAATATTATGTGAATATGCACCATTACAGCAGCTTCTCAGTGGCATTATGTCTACATGAAATTCTCCTCTTACTAGACTGAATTAAACGTACGTTTTCAACTTCACACAATTAGTTGAGCAACCTGGATTTAGAATTGGGTAGTGGGTGTGCATGTGCGTGTTAGACACTGACTTTTTATTTTAACTAAATTAAAGTGGTTTGAGGACTTGACTGGCCAAATGTTGTATTTGTTTCAGTACTGCATAGACAATGGTGCAACTAACTTTTATTGTGGCCAAATCTGACACGTGAATCAGTCAAGCACGGTGACTGGTCTGTACACACACATTTCGCCTTCACGTTCACTAGCACATACAAGACACATTAGGATCTCTTGAAAGGAAGACACAGATCTATGTGGTTGGCATGATGATAGCCTTCATGATCTTTTGAAATTCAGAATTTTTTTTAAACAAGAAGACACAAAGCACTGTATTACTTCCCAGGGCACAGCAGAGAGACGTGTTCTAGCACAAGATCTCTGCACTCACACGCTCTCCTACCATTTCTATTCCTTTTATTGTTCATGTAACTTTCAATTATGGACTTTTCCATGTACCAAGATCCAATAGGACAACAAATACCCCCATCCTGATCATCTAGTTCAAATAACTTTGTTTCTTTCTTTTCTCTTCAAGTACATACATATGAATATCTGCATCGTGTTTGTTGCTAAACCATTTAAAGTTGTGGACATCATGTCATCTCATCTCTAAATAGTTTATCACATCACTCCTAAAATAATCACTTTCCTCCATAATCATGATAGCATCATGCATGTAAGAAATTAGCCATAATTTCCTACTATCAATATCCAATAAATATTGAAATGTTCCCCCATTTAATCATAAAATCTCTTTTAGGGACTTGTAGTTGAATTAGAGCCATACTTCTTAGGTGACTGGTGTCTTTACTTCTTTAAACTGGAGCATCTCTTGCTCTGTCTGTCTCAAGGTACACATTTTCAAGATGCTGATTTTGAAACAGATTGGATCATTTGCCTGTAGGATCCACATTCTGATTTTCTTTTCCTTGAGGAGTCATTTAAAGTATTTTTTATCCTTTATCATTTCTATATATTGGAGGATAGGCCTAATGCCTTAAAAATATGATGCTACATGTCTCATACATTGCACTGAGAAGTCTGAAATATCCCATTTCTTGTTATGCTCATTTTGACTAACTGGTTAAGATGTTGACTACTTTTGTAAAAGTGTGATTTTTCTTTTGAAATTACCAATCAGTGAGATTTTATATCTTTTCATTGTTCAAATATCCTTCATTCCACCTTTTTTAAAAATAAGTTTATCTCTTTTATGAGAGTGAGAGACAGAGAGAGAGACAGAGAGAGAGACGAATACCCTCAACAGTCTCACGCTGTTAGAAACTCCATCTCAAACCCTTCCAGCCACCCAGAATCAAGGGCATGAGCCCATGTGACAGCTGACTGGCCACCAACCCATCCTAGGATCCTCACCCTCTGTTGGCTGAGCTGTACATTGCCGCTATACTGCCAAGCCCGCCCGTAACCTTTTAAAGCTATGATTTCAAGCTGTGGCCAGAATCAAACATTTCATTAAGGATTGAAAAATAGTAATTTTCTGATTATGTTATTCCTTACTCTTTCATAAGCTGGCATTATCCTGTAAGGAGTTTTCTCATTAACTGAGAATGATCTAGAGTTCTTTTGAAGACATCAAAGTACATGCTAAATTCTTAATCTTTAAGCTCCCAATTTTTAAGGAATTAACATAATAGCCACCTGCAACTGAGACAAAATATTAGATACTGAGTTGTGAGAAAAGTCATGACACATTTTTGCATAGAAAAACAGAAAAAAGAAAGACTTTTTCAATGACCTAACAGTGCTCTGTCTCTCTCTTATCACTCCCTATGGACTCACGCATTTTTATTTTTAAATATTTACTATTAATTAGATATTATTGTTGAGTCTCACTTTGTTGTTGGACATTTGGACTGTGAGAACTCTTTCTAGTTTGAAGCTTGTGACTCATCTTTCTTATTCCTTGGTCTAAAATATTTCTCCTGGATCTCTTTCCTTATCCAAGACCCTGTGGCTATTCTACTTGCTACAAACTGCAGCTTCCCCTCCTTTGCATCCCAGCAGTACCTCATTCTAAGGAGACCCTCTTACCCTTCCAGACTATGTCATCCCAAAAGATTAAAGTGCTAGACTGTCTCTCCCAGCCCCACAAATCTTTGCTTGATACATCAACTGCTATCAGGAAGAACCCCTGCACATTTATGATTTTAAAGCAAAATCCTAAAGGGATAGAAGACACGCCTCACCTTAAACTTTCTTGAAGATTTCTCTTACCTTGCATAGTAGTCATTGGGTGGAACTGCTTCTTGAAAGAACTGGAACTGATATAAATAAAGTCCAATCAAATGTCCAGCAGTGAAAATAGCCAGCAGAACACAGAGGCAGCTGAACAGCAATGGATCGAATGTCCGGCACCAGGACCACCAGGTGCACAGACCCAAAAATACAAAGAAATACACAGATGAGGTCAAAGATGGCAACATCATACCTACGGAGGAAGAAACGCGATCATGAAAAGTAAGATAGATCTGGAAATTCACTTAAAACTCAACGTGGTGAATAAAAATTGTGTGAAGTTCTGTGATATATTTTTAGGTATTGTTCAGGTTTTTAAAATGCTAATCATATTTTACTTATAAAATCAGAATTGATGCTATGTTTATGACTAAATAAGTCATACAGAAAGTGCCCACTTTGTAAATATTGGAAAGTATCAAATGATGGAGATATTCTACCTATAGTGTTTGAACTGAGTAAACATATATTGTTCATACCAGGAGAATCTGCATATTTACAGCTGTCCACATCCACCATTTTGTTTGCTGTAGGGTGGATGCACTCACCGGAGAGAAATAAAGAGAGAGAGTGGAAATTCGCTCCCAAGAGGGGATAGCCATGCTGCAATCCCTTCTCCATTCTCCTCCCAGTACTTTGGGCATGCATGCATATGCATTCAGCATGATTTGTAAGTTACCATATCTGGGACTTGAACCACTCATGGGCTATGTGGGATCCAGCTGTCTTACCCTCCCACCATCTGTTGGCCCCTGTCTACCTTTCTAATTCTCTCCTCAAATTTTTAGGAATATGCATGTGTATGTTTTAATTTTCCCTGACATCATTTTCTTTATAATGATTTTTTTTCTTGCTTACTTGCTTGCTTAGCTTCTTCCTTCTTTCCTTTCTCTTTCTCTCTCTCTCTCTCACACACACTTTCTTTTCTAGTTAGCTAAGATTCATAATAGTATTACATCCAGTGGTGGTTAAGGTCTCATGGCCTACCCTGCTGATGCAGTGCATGGTGTACTGAACTGCAATGCTGGGAGCAACATAGCCGACCATAGGGCATTGTACTGAGGAGATGGATGGCTGGAAAAGGGAGTTGGTCTTAGTCCCATGAGACCATGTTGAAGATGTTTCTCTCTATCCCTCTCTTTCTCATGAGTATGTACAGTCTCTATCAAGAATACAATAAACTTAAAAAAAAAAAGTCTCACTACACTTTACCTGCTAAAATTTTTTTTCACTATCACCAAAACAGAGATGTAAAATAAAGTAACTCCATTATAGGTATTTCTAAAAATATTGGGTCTTTTGAAATGATTCTTCATTTAAACACCAAATATAATTTCTATTTTTACCTCTCTCTGTTTTTTTTCCTATTAAAAAGCAGTTAAGTTTTTTCATCTCTGAAATTTTAATAGAACAGTGGGTTATTCTACTCAAAGGAGCCTCCCAGGTCTGGAGCTCTGCAGCGCAGTGGAATGGAAGGAGGGGAAAGAAGGAGATAGCGCTTTTATGGAATAAGCAGTCTACAGCCAGTATTTAAGGAAGTGAGTGTCTGTGCTAGAAGATTACAATCTAACTTAGGGAGAAAAATAGTATATCCTGGGGAGTTAAATTAGGATGACTAAACCCAGTGTAAACAGACATGCCTTCACAATGCTCAAATGTGGATCATGATGGGATCACTCAATTGGTTATTGCAGCAGATCACAATTTCAAGGCTTTAAGGAAGAGAAATAGCTGTCATTTTCATTTAAACATAGAAAATGGGGTCACAACAGATATGGAGAAAGATTATTTTGCAGAGGTTAACAGAAACCATCCAAAAACATCAAAATCAGCATCGGAGAGGAACAATTATTTTGTTATGTGGTTTGTACATGTGGCCAGTTTTACAAGAGTCATGGTTGTTATTGTGGAGTCATGGAATAGAGTTTTTCCTTCTTTATTTTGTCTTCAACCAATTTGTTCACTTTTCACCAAAGCATTATTTGTGTCTTCTTACTCTGAGAGGCCCAGTATTGGAAATACTCACCTGAGGAGCCCAACAAGATGGTCACGACGACTTTTCCCGCCGTGGTTATCATGTTGCCAATGAACTCCTTAAGCTTGGAAGCTACAGAGGCGAGCCTGCGGAACATCTTCAATTTCGCACTTTCTTCCAACTCGCCTTCGGCACCATCTCCTCCATCTAAATCCTCTTCATAAATCAGTGCCTCTTCTGAATCTATTTTTTCTCCTCCAGCCTAAACAAATGAAATAGAAAAACCACTACAGTCCAGAACTGTGCCTACCCACCCAGCAGATTATACGGTTCCTAACTGATGGGTCAGTCAGTCAGGTGAACTCATAAATCTGGAAAAAAAGCCAAATCAGTGCTCCCAGGTGTCTGACAGTTCCTGCATAAACCTAAGTAGCTTTGATCTTTTCTAAAGAAGGAAACAGGAAACATCACTAATCACAGGGTGCCTAACAATATGTCATGTTACCTCCAAGTGCTCTTTTTTTTTTCCCATAAGCAGAAAAAGGAACAGTCTGACACAGTTATTGACGATCTTAGCCTGGATCAATTTAGCTTTGATTCTTCACATTTAGTTTGCCACCAAGGTGATAGGAGATTTGACAGAACTCTCCATGGCTTTAACTAGAAAGGAGGGTCCAATAGTGCTGAGGAAGTTCTTTCTTTCTCAAGTTTATCTTTGTTCTCTCTCCCAGTATTTCCTGACAATCAGAGCAGGCATGATCTTAGGCTACTTGGCTAAATAAACAGTTGCTTGCGATCTAATCCTTTTAAAGGCTGGGGTACTCACTCGATCCTGGGCAATTCAACACCTTAGCACGATCCTGTCAGTACTGTCCTTAGAGATGTATGGAAGAAATTCATGTGGCAGAACGTATGCATATATTCATGGATTACAATATGTTAAACTGTGTAAGCTAAAAATTTTTTGTTTTGTTTTTGAAGAGTAGATTTTTTTTATGTGTGTGTGTGTGTGTGTGTGTGTGTGTGTATGTATCTAATTACAATCTTTCACCAGAAGGATGAGGATTGTGTTTTTAAGAAATCATAAATATAAGCCATCGCCTTATGACAAAAGGAGTCCGAGATGTATGGAGATTTCATGCCTTTGGCCCCACTGAGCAGACGCCTGCAGAGTCAGTGTTTTGGCCCAGGTAAGACATGTATTTAAGACTTAACAAGTAGAGCCTGCCTCTCTGTCTTCTTGTTTTAAAGGTTGTGGAGCGCCCCTGCCCATCGCCCTCAGCGCCTATTTTAAAATGGCGCTCAACGGAAGCCCGCTGAGCACTCAAAGCAGTAAACAACTTTAAGGAAGTAGGGCAGTGGGGAGCGTGGAGAGCACGGGAACACCGCATGCAACCAATCCTCTTTCGAGGACTGGCTTCCGTGCTCGTGACCAACGTGCCAATTGGTCAGGGGCCCTTCATAAGGCCCTGGGGCGGGGAAGAGAGGAAGAAGAAGACTGTACAGAGCTTGGGGTAAATAAAGTGCTGTAGAGAAGACCGTCTCCGGGTCGTTTGTAAACCGACAAAAGGTTTATCTTTGACACATTTAATTCAGATATTTATATAACAGTCACAGACAATGTCTGATTTTCTACTATGCCAAGGAGGAAGACAGGCATAGGAGGGCTAATGCCAGGTTGATATCGGGTGGCCTTGAGGACTCAGTGAGCTTTTGTCTGTCAAGGAGACCACTGGCCACTTGAGTCAGCTGTTGAGGAAGGCAAGGTGACAGGATAGACCCCCACCTATAGACACACACACACACAGAGGAATTAATCCCAGGTTGATTCAAGCTAATAAGTCCAAATCAAGTTCTACCATATACCATCATGACAAGTCTATATTGGTTCCTCGAAGTATAAAAAAAATCTCGTGTGTATTCATTAAGGTTTTCCTATCCATATCGGGCTTAGTAAGTCCTAGTATCTCTAATAAGAGACACAGCAATCAGGTCCAGGCTGTGGTGAAGGAGCAGTGCAACATGGTAGGGTTCTACATTCATGCCCTGGCACCTCCCTGAGCAAGCTGAGTGTGTGCATGTGTGGTCATGATCCATGTTGGGAGAATCATGGGGTGAGGACCCTGTTGGGGGTGCCCATCTCTCTGTCTGTCTCTATCATGGAGGAAATAAATAATATCTTATTTTTAAAAAAGAAAGATACGGCATATGGCAATAAACACATAAGCAAGTAAAAAGACACTAAATCTTACAGTAATAAATGCAAATGCTGTTCAAAGAAGTCATATGCAGTGATAGGTTGGGGACTGGCTGGGGGGATATATTAGGTTCAGAGGGTGAGCCTCCTGAAGATGTGACATTTAAGATCCAAATGTCACAGAATGACTAGTCATGTGAAAATCTTTGGAAGGAGCATTCTGGAGTGAGGAACAGCTAGTCAAAGCTCTCAGGTGTGGTCAAAAAGAAGGCAAGTGTTCTCAGGCCCAGGGCCTCTTCTACTCTCACAGAGGATGATTCCTTTTTTTTTTTTTTTAAGAATTATTTTTATTTAACTTTGTTTGTTTGTTTTAATTTGATCAGAAAGAGACAGAGAAAGAGAGAGAGAGACAGAGATAGAGAGAGAAGGAAAGTGAGAAAGGAAGCAGCCAGGTCCTGGACTCAAACCATGAAGTCCAGTGCCTTAACTACCATGCCACCTGCTGGCCCCAAGAGGATGATTCTTATCTCTACATCTTCCTTGTTGTCTGAGGATGACCTTGCTTCCCACCTCACCGGGAGGAGAGAGGCAAATTTGGCCAGACCCATAGACAATCTACCACAGCCCATGAGGCATACTCTCTGCCAGTCTCTTGTAACTAGGTAAGTTACAGCTCCAGCCATGACAACCAGATCCCTTCTGCCCAGGACCCCAGGAAGGAGCATGGTCCAGCCATTCTCCTCTGTCTCCTGCATTTTTTTCTCCCAGATCACCCCTCAAGAAATGCTTAGCTAGCTCACCTTGAAAACTATAGCAGGCTCCTCAGATCTGTGGGAGATACTGAATCCTATATCACATATTCAGGGCACTTCAAAAATTCATAGAGAATGGAACCAAAGTATGAGTTTATTATGGTGCAAATTAATTTTGAAATCCACACATAGTTTTTTCTGAAAACCCCATGCACTGTGTTTTTTCATCTGATAACTTAGATGGCTACTAAATGACAAAGGGACACACAGAGTGTGCAGTGCAGATACGCTGGACAAAGGGAAGATTCGTGCTCTGGGCAGGATAGAGCTGATTGGAGCTAGGTTTTATCATGCTACTCAGAATGGCACACAATTTGACACTTAGGAGTTGTTTATTTCTGGAATAAATGACAATATTTTCAGGTCATGGTTGACTATAGTAACTGAACCTGCAGAAAGTGAGACTGCAGGTAAGGGGAACTGTGACCACCCTTCCCATCCACATTTGCCTCCCAAAGTGAATGCTACAAAAAGAGTGGTCTGGACTCTACTTCCCGACATTTATTTCTGTGTCTACTCTAGAGTTTTTAAGTTTCTTCACTTATTTCTTGAGAGAAAGAGAGAGACCTCCAAAGGGTCTTCATGTTCAATCCACCTAGCATGTGCAGGGGACCTCGGGACATGAACCTGATGTTCGCAGGTGGGCCCAGCTGCATTACCGCTGCATCTTGATCTGTCCCCTGAGCATACTCTAATCAGACTTCCATCTCCAACCACTCTATGTAGTGAGGGCTGACAAGATCTCACTCTCATGCTAGTTCCTGCCTTGGGGAAAAGCAGAAGGGAGACAGCAGTTGGGAGGCTGTGTTTGTGTCCAGGAAGATGGGAGGAAGAAGTAAGGTGAAGTTCCTGTCTTCGAGTATATTTTGGAGGTTGAGTCAGCAAGACTAGCTGCCAAAAGTGAAGGTGGGGTAAGGAGGGATAGAGGAGAACCAAAAGTAGTGAGTATATTTTTGGCTTTATAGATAAGGTGGGGCTTCCAGCCAGACAGAAAGCAGGTTGGGAGCTTAGACTGAATACCTGTGTTTTGGGGATGCCTTTCAGTTGTTCTCATTGGAGGCGTCGAGAAGGCAGCAAGTACAGGAGTCTGGACTATTGGAGAGAGGTGGAAACTGGATAGTTCTATTTGGGATTCACTAACATATGAATTTTTTTTTTTTGAGAGGTTTTTGCTATAGGGCGCGTGCACTCGCCAGACAGACAGAGAGAGACAGAGAGATAGAAAGCGAGAAATCACCCCCAAAGGGGGATGGCCCCGCTGCAATCCCTTCTCCTCCATTCTCCTCTCAGGATCTTGGGCACACACACACATGTGCCCTGCATGAGCTTAAGCCACCAGGTCCGGGACTCGAACCATGGTCTACTATGTAGCAGTCCAGCGACATAGCAATTATGCTAACTGCTGGTTCCTAACATTTGAATTTTTTAAAGTTACTTATTTCTTTCATGAGTGAGAGAAAGGGAGGGAGAGAGAGAGAGAGAGAGAGAGAGAGATGAGCTTCAAAAAGGTAGTGCCCTGGGTCTTCCCCAAGCCTTAGCCAGCCAGAATTATAGGCACTCCTGCACCTTGCATTTACAGGTCCACTCAGGCGTCCACCAGTCTTCCTTATGACTCAGAAACATGACAAAGCAGCATGCTACCACTGCCACACCACTGTGGCTGGCCCTGGGTGTTCTTACAGTCAGGGAGTCTGACAAGATTTCTTGGACAGACTATAGAGATGGCCCGCCTATGTGCACTGCCACTCCCTGGACCCACTCTGCCTCCAACTTTATCCTCATCTCTCTGTCCACAAGCATCACACGCAGGACATGACTTGAGAAATCCAGAATCCACAGACTGTCTTTGCTTCTTTGCTTTGGAATGTGATGTTCCCACTGCCTGGGATCTCTTCCCCAGCTTCTAAGGCCTGGCTCACCTGCCAGCTCTTTTATTCAGCCCACTCCATCTCCCCACAAGCAAAATTAGTCAGAATTTACCCAGATGACGCGTTCATCTGGTAGCTGTTGCTTCTAGCCCCCTCACAATAGGCGAGTGTCACTTTTTATTATTAAGTGCCAGAGGGCATGCACACTCTCCAGACAGAGGCAAAGAGAGAGAGGAAGAGGGAGACAGTATCCCCCAATGGAGCATGATCTCACAACAGTCCCTTCTCTTCCATTTCTCCATTCTGTCAGGGTTTGGGGTACACATGCATATGTTTTACAAGCCACCGGGTCCAGGACTCCAACTGCACTACCAGCCCTGTGGGATCCACCTCCCTTAACCACTTGGCTATAGGGCCCACCTCAGGTGAGCAGCACACTAACAATTCCCCTCTAGAAAGGATGTTTAGCCAAAACTTTTAGTCACTCCACTTGAAAGAGAAGAACAAGAAAACATAGCTAGGGCCGCCTGGGTCACAGTGAGAAACACACTTGTAACTTTCATAATAAATGACATTTAATTATAGAATTGCTACGGATGTAGATTAAATCAAATAGAAATTTCTGGTCAAGAAGTCTTTATGAGGTTATACAAATGCATTTTCCTGACCTCTCTTTGGCAGGACTGCGGCCCCTGTGATTTTTATAAACATACCACTGTACTTGATGTTTTTCAGCATTTTTATTCTACAATCCCTGGGGCCTTCATTTGGAAATGCTTTTTAAATTTGCCAAGCAGAGAGCTGAGAAATGAGACAAGTTAGACGTTGAGCCCCTACTGTCCTGGGGAGTAGGGTCAGAGCTGCCATCAGTCACATTGGGTGGGCTTATCAACAAAAGGCTTTTTTGCCTAACTCATTCCTCTGTGAAGTACAAACACAACCTCTGGAAGGGTGCAGAGTCCCCCTGACATATTTACCAACAAGTGGCTTTGCTGGTCAGGGCTGGCGTCTGTCCCTGCATTGGAACACAACTTGACTCTGGCCTTGAAGTTGACGGAGTAGCTGTAAATAGAGATTTAACTCCTCTGATTCCTGAGTTATCTTACACATTAAAGACAAAATGAATCCTTTAAAGCTTGAAAAATCAATTCAATATTACCTAAAATTAAAGTATAAACCTAAAGCTTAAAGACTTTTAAGTCCTTTATTTTTCCTCTTGAAAAGTTCTCAATTTCACCAGGAAGTTCTGTCATTTGAGACAACATGCATAGACTTAGAGGAGATTGTACTAGGTGAAATGAGCCAAGCAGAGAGAAAAGTACCACCTGAGCTCACTTACACATGGCATCTCAAAATGACCTCAGAGACGGAGCATGGGATGGCTGGTTACCAGAGGCTGAGGGTGAAGGAGTGGACAGGAAAGAAGAGAAGTTGGTCAAAGAATACCAAGTTTCAATTTGACAAAATACATCATTTCTAGCACTCTCCACTACGTCATAGTGGTTAATAATAATAAATTGTTTATTTTTAAAAGAGGATTTTAAATGTTCTCAGCACAAGGAAATGATAAGTATTTGAAGTGATGGATTTGCTCATTAGCAAATGATTGATCATTTCCTAATGAATACTAATATCAAGATTCCATAGTATAGCCCACAAATTAATACAGTTACTTTTTTATTAAAAATAAATAAAATACAGTCAGGTGGTAGCACAATAGTAATGTACCTGAGCCCACATGGGAAAGGCCCTGTGTTTATGTCCCAGGACCTCCCTGAGCACCCTCATCTGGGTGGCTGAGACTGGGAGTAAAGCAGTGTGAAGACCATGTGGAAGTGCCTGTCTTCACTTTCTCTTATGGAAATAAAGAAAAAAAAAAAAAACTTTAAACAAAATGACTTAAAGGGAATACTCAAAAAATATAAGTTCCTAATTTTAACTTTTTAAAATAATTATTTTATGTAACTTTATTGAGTTTTTAATTTGACCAGAGAGAGACAGAGAGAAAGTGAGAAAACAAGCCACCTGGTCTAGGACTTGAACCATTGTTGGTCACCACACTATCTGCTTGCCCCCCTATTTTTTTTGGGGGGGGAGAGGTTTTTGCTATAGGGTGCATGTGCTCGCCAGCCAGACAGAGAGAGACAGAGAGACAGAAAGCGAGAAATTACTCCCCAGGGGGGATGGCCACACCACAATCCCTTCTCCTCCGTTCTCCTCTCGGGATCTTGGGCAGGCACGCACACGCGCCCGGCATGAGTTTTAAGCCACCGGGTCCAGGACGCGAAATGTGGTCTACTACATGGGAGTCCAGTGACATAGCCATTACGTTAACTGCTGGTCCCCCTACCAAGCACTCTAAGATCAACCTGGAATAAATCCTAAACTTCATCTGGGGAACTTTAAGAAGAAAGACTATCAGGCTCAACCTCAGACTTACTAAATTGGAAATCCTGGGACTCTATTCCAGGAGTCTCTCTGATTAAGGAGCTCCCCTATAAGATCTTGAAGCAACTACTTCAGAATCCATGCACTGGCTGACATTTGTAACCATGGATAAATACATTTATGGAGGGATCAACTGAATAGGCACCATCTGAAAATATTTTGTTTGAATCATATCCTAGTAGTTGGAAAATATATTGCAGTAATTTGTCTCTGGAACTTCCTCTGGGTTTTGGTCCCACTTTGGACCCCAAACCAGAGCTTTTCCTGTAGCTGAGTCCATTTGCCCCTTCTTCCTGGTTAAACTAAGCATTGGAAAACATCTTTATGGGAATGTATCAAAGTTACATGTAAGGGGCCAAAAGATCTGGGAGGCAGAAAGAACATTTTTCTAGAGTGTCACCCGTTGTTTATTCATTGTTTATTATTAAAAGTTAACAATTTATCTTAACAGAATGGGTTCTTCTCAACAGAAGAGCCCAAGGAAGGAAAAGGCAAATGTGGTGACTCACTGCGAAGGCCTTCTCCCCAGTGTTCACCCTGAGAGCAGCGAGTGAGAGGAAGGAGACGTGTTTGTGTGGCATCATGTATGTTACATAAGCATAACGTACTAGCATTTGACAGATGAAGCAAATATTTTATTCTGCTGCTAGACTGATCTTGGGAAGATTATTTGTCCAAACATATAAGAGCAAGTTAAACAGTCCTGTACTTCAAAACTGAGTATGCAGATACATGGTATCAACCTCCATTTTCAGAGCAACAAAAGTTTAATAAAAAGCAGATAAAGATAAACTGAACTAGCTGACAGTGACTAGTGAGGTGAGCGACAATAAGATCTCCGGAGCTTTAAAAATAGAATAGTCCTACGTCTTGCCGCACACACTCCCCTAACCCTGACATTCTGATGTCATAGGTCTGGGTGGGCTCTGTATCAGGACATTTAAAACTTCCCAGGTTAGGAGAAATGCACTGGTTGGGTGCTGTGCATTGGGAGCTGGATCCCACATGGCTGATCCTGGGTCAGGTCCTGGCTCTGATTGCTTAAAGGACACATAGCGTATGTGGGTGGTGGTGCCCAAAATCCTGACAGGAAGGAGAAATAGAGGAAGAAGGATTGCAGCATGACCATGTTTTATTGAGCAATGTTCCCCCCAGCAATGAAAAAAAAAGGGAAACCTCCTGGGTTAAATCACCAAGTTAGAGATAGCAATCGTCTCTAATAGTCATCTGAACATCATTTGAAAGGGAAATGAACAGTAATGAATACTAACCAAATTGCACTGACCACTTATTTTAAGGTTTTGCTTTTCCTTTTTGGTTGTTTTATTTATTTGCCTTTTTTTCCCCCTCAGAGCGATGACATAAAACTCCAACATGCTGAGGCCATATGGGCTGAGCCATGGGGCCAAGGGTGCATCATGGCATGGGGTTATTTTTGGGATTGCCTCTCTCTCATGGAAGAAATAAACTGAAATTATTTTTTTAAAAATTGCTTAATGGATCTCCATGAAAGTATTAACACAAACATGTGCATGTGTGTGCCTGCACACACACACACACACACACACACACACACACTCCTGTATCATCTACTCAGTTTGTCTTTGGTTCCACAGATCATTACTGACTGCAGCACCTATTTCACTTGAAGGAGCCAATCAGCTTAGTGCTCTCTCTAGAAATAAAGAACTTGGGAAAAGATGACAAAAGTATCATGTAGAGTGCCTGCAAGTGCTTCCTGGTGCTCACAAGTTTTCTAAGACAACCCAGCCTCTATGGCACAGTTGGTAGTGTACTGGATTGTGGAGGTAGAATTCCTGGTTGAATAGCATTTCGTTTACTAGAAATCAGCCTTAATAAAATATTGAAATATTATTTGCTCAACAATATAAGTCCTCAAATCTTATGAATAGCTAGAAAGAGTGATAAGAATTTACTTATATTAGCTCAGTGGTTTGTATACATTTTATGCAGAAATAATTGCTCTCTGTCCAATTTAGCTTTCATAATACAACTCTTTTATTAAAAACCTTTCAGAATAATGACTTTTTCTCTCAGCTATGATTTGTAGATCAGTTTCTGAACTAAAATGAACAAACAAGAAAGACCAAGGATGTGTCTGTTAAGAAAGAACCGTTTCTGACATTTGAGGGATATGTTTCCCTACTGAAGTCTGCTCTCTGTGAAATTCAAGAACAGGGCAGAGGCTCCCACTCACTGCTACTCTGCTTCTCCTGGGGGTCTTTAAGAAGAACCCATGCATTTGTGAACATCTTTAAAACAGCAAACATGAGCTTCATCATCCAATCAATAAAGATTATAGAAGACCCATGAGTCTTCTCCAGGAATTAGTTGCTACTTCAAAACACTGCTACATTTGAAAAGGAATTCTCTCAGGCACCAGTGGATTAATCTTGCCATTTATCCACTGAGATAAATGAAAAAAGAAACAATGCCAGCAAACACTATTCTTTCACTATTCTCAAAAACCAAACATTCTAGAGTAAAAAGGTCAAGATTTATAAGAAGCAGGAAGTATGCTGAGGCCTCCAAAAATAAAATAAATTCCCTTGCTTACTTTGGCTGTGTACTTATATTTCTATCAGACTCAAGTCCAGATTGTGGCATGTAAGAAATATTTCCTCGAGAATTAATCTTAGAAGATTCACCTACCACTTTGTTTTTCCTAGGCTACCTAATGGGTTGGAATGTGCTAAAAAAAAAAAAAAAAAAAAAAAAAAAAAAAAAAAAGAAAGAAAGAAAA
>NW_006203430.1:5604149-5610133 GCF_000334495.1 Tupaia belangeri chinensis
AAAGAAAGAAAAGAAAAGAAAGAAAGAAAAAAAATTTAAAAAGGAAATTAACATCTAATTTGTCCAAAAAAAATTTTAGCTGAGAAGAAATACCACCCCATAATAATATTTATTATTTTTAAAGCCACAAATAATGTTTAGGGCATCTATCCATTTTATTGTTATCTTTAAACAATGTGAATAATAATATATACGGCTTAGATATTTAAACATGTTTCAAATGGGAGCGAGGTGACTTGCTGAAAATTGGATGAAGACAGAAAGGAAACATGATTTTAGAATTAATATATATAATTATGCTGTGCTCTCTTCTTGACCAGATGTGTGACACTTAATCATAACCTAATACCCATTCCTTTCTGTTGATAAATGTAGATTTTTCTAGTCTTAGGGCAAAAGGCATTTGTTCTTGGTGACAAGTTCTTTCGTAAGAAGCTTGTAATCCATTCATGATCATCTGTTGTTAATAGCACAGAGGAATTCTTTAACTGAGAGGCTTGGTCCCAAACACACTTTCCAACTCAAATTTCAGTAATTCTAATTGGAATATAAATTTAAAATTGCTCTACCACATCTCAAATTGAGAAGAACAAAATAAGGAGTGAAAGTGGCAATTTATTAACTAACCAAAATTGCAGGCAATATGGTAGATGTTTTTCATTGCTATTGGGTCATCAGGAAAGTCCTAACACACTTTTGCATAGAAAAACAGAAAAATATGTCATGGCTTTCCTGATGATGACCTAATATTTCATATAGTACTCACAACCTTGTAAGGCAGTATTTTTATCTTCAGTTTCTAGAAGAATAAAGAGAATGAACAATTGTCTTGACATCATAAAACCACTGCACATTAGCAACAATTTTTAATAATTATCATTTACCCTTTATCTATAGTATAAGGATAATAAAAAAAAATCTTGCCTTTATAAATAATAATAATGAAACATTCTGAGCCTTGAAAAATCTGAGTTGATAGGTTGATAGATTTACCCATGCCAAACTCAGACAAATTTTGGTAAAGATTGTTTAAGCAAAATCATTTTCAAAAGTATACATACTGGGTCAGCTGGTGGCAAGGTAGTTATATCCTACAGAACTGACCTCATGATTCAAGTCCCAGACCCAGAAACTTGGAAAATACACCAGGTCCATGTGCGTGTGTGCCCAAAATCCCAAGAGGGGGTGCTTCTTCCTCTCCCACACCCTGCCTCTCTTTGATGAGCACACACATTACATAGAAGATTTTTAAAAAGTGTATAAATACTACAAAATTAAATTCTGATGTAAAAATACTCAAAATTGTCATTCCCTTCATTAAAATTATAAAATAGACAAGAATAAAAAGTACTTTCATAATTTTATCCATTTTTAGACTCTGTCACACATCTTGTAGACTTGAATGCAAGATCGAGTTAGTATCTACTTCACTATTATTATTTTTTACACTAATACTGCTTAATCTTTGCCTTAAAAGTAGCAGAATATTGACAGGCAATGTGATTGTGTATCTTTTACCCATAAGGATTTTAGGCAATAATATAATTTCTGGTTTGCATAGGTTTATTGAATTATATCCTCTTTTTTTTTTTTTTTTTTTTTGGTTTTCGCTATAGGGTGTGTGTGCTCGCCATAAAGACAGAGAGAAAGTGAGAAATCACCCCCCAGGGGGAATGGTCACACCACAATCCCTTCTCCTCCATTCTCCTCTCAGGATCTTGAGTACGCACGCACACGCACCCAGTGTGAGTTTAAGCCTCCTGGTCCAGGACTTTAACCGCAGTCGACTACATGGGAGTCCAGTGATATACCCATTACACCAACTGCTGGTCCCTGTTTTGTTTTTAAGTAAGTGTACAAGGGAAATTTCAGCTTATTTGTAAACCACATAAATCATTTGCTATAACTTTGACTTTTCCTTCATATCCTAGTGGTTTACATGCTCAATATGAATAATTTCAATTAATTTCAGTTTTATGAGCTTAATTTTTCACCAAAAATTATGACTGAAAACATTTGATAGTTGTGTTTCATGTCAAATGCCCCGATGAAGTTGTTTTAGCAACTATTTTCTTTATAATTTTCTTTTTAATTTTTTTGGAGAGGTTTTTGCTATAGGGCACGTGCACTCGCCAGAATGACAGAGAGGGACAGAGAGACAGAAAGCGAGAAATCATCCCTCAGGGGATGGCCACGCAATCCCTTCTCCTCCATTCTCCTCTGAATCCTGGGCATGCATACGCATGCACTCGGCGTGAGTTTAAGCCACCAGGTCTGGGACTCGAATTGCAGTTAACTGTATGGGAGTCCAGCGACATAGCCATTATGCTAACTGCTAGTCCCCTTTATAATTTCATCTTTCCATTACTTTAAATTATTTCTGAAATTGATGTCACCTAAATTTGCATAACAAAGTACAGTTCCTAGAACATCAGAGGGTTGTCAAGCAAGCCAGAGACAGTGCCATAATTCATCTGATCTCCCTCATATTCTCTGGAATGAAATCTAATATGCATCCAATACAACAGTAGCTCTTGAAAGCTTCCTACTTGCTAAAAAATCAAACATTTCATTCATTATTTTACCTTTTTAAATTCTCACACTTTTCCAAATATATATTACTATGTATATATAACATATATAGTAATATGTATAAAATATATAGTAATATGTATAATATTTGTAGTTATATATAGATCTCTCCTAAAAAAAATTACATATATTTAATGTGTAATATATTATATATAATATATGAAATCTAATAATATATTTAATATGTTACATAAATATATAACACATAATATATTTATATATAATATGCAATATATTAAATATATGCTATATATAATGCATATACAAAATATATGCTTTCATATATATATATATATGAAAGCATCCCTCTGTAGTCCTTTAATAACTTGATTGACACTTGCTAATTTAACACAATTACATTCTGAAGGACAAACTGTATGGACTGGAAAGCCTCCCTTCAAAGAGAAATTATTTTTTTCTCCTGAAACTACCAACTAGTACTTCTTCTCTGAATATTTTTAAATTACTGAAATATTCAGAAAAATTGGGTCATAATCAAGGGTACTTCAAAAAGTTTATGGAAAAATGGAATTAAAGTAGGATACTGCCCACGAACTTTTTGAATATCCCTTTGTACTGCATATAACTTTACAAAGCTAGCCATCCTAGATGATATCAGATATCATTTTGGGAGAGTTAAAAGAACAGTGGTTCAAGCCCTAGCCAAAACGTATCTCTTGAAGGGCAAGCACGCAGGTCGCCTGAACATTCTCCTCATATCTAAGGTGTAGATGGGAGTGTCTGCCCATTGGGACTGCACTTGGTTGCTGTGGAAAGGGGCTGTTCACTTCGCTGTCAAGCACTATAAATCATAAAGTGATCGGCATATTTAGCTACGACTACGGTATTATAGTTCTACATTCCACTAAGGGGCAAGGTCCTCGGAAATCAAAGAAGGGAGAAACATGTAGTGAGATTTACCAATTCTTCATTTTCAAACTCCAGATTATATTGTGCAGCTTCTTCTGTAACTGGTTTCTGAACAATGTTTCTACAGACAAGCCAGATGGTCAGACTAGCGATGAACATCCCGATATCAGGCACAAACACTCGGATCCCATTGCCAGCATCAGCTCCCTTTAAGCTATGGAGGAGAAAAGGGGGAGGGGAGAGGAAATTTAGTTATTCTTAAAGTTCTGTGATCAAGCCAGCTTGTAGTATGTTTCAGTTTTCTTAATGATTTAATATAATAGACCTTTAGTTTCTGCCTACAAGGCACCATAATGCCTTTCATTGGCCTCAGAGTCTTACAAACTCTATGAAGATTCAGGATGATTCCAGCCTTTCTGTAGGATTTCAGAAATGTTATAAAAATTGTAAATTAACTTACATTCTTAAAACCAGTTAGAAAATTATATTGTTAAATAAACCACAAGTCTAATATGAATGCAGTTGTTTGCAATCTGGCTAAAGCAGTTAAAAACTAGACAGATACTGACAGCTAGAAGATATTTTATTTTAGAGAAAAGCATAAACAATCCTTAAACCCAGAATAAAAGTGGATTTTGTGTTCCACACTGTTCCAAGAAAGGTAGATTTGTTGGGTCGTTGGAAGAGTGATGACGTAGTCTATGTTTTTCTACGCAAAAATACATCATGACTTTTCCAATGACCCAGTAGTATGTTTCTTCTTTTCATCTTAGAGAAGTAATAGTGAACTGAGAATGAGAAGACTGGGGTTCTAGTGTTAAGTGTGACACTTGGTAGCTGCAGTGCACTAGAGGACTTCCCTCAGTCTTCTGTTCTTCCTCTGTGCTCAGAGATAATACTTTTGCCTTATGTCATTGGAGTGAAATGAGATCTAAGTCATCATTTTAGGGAAAAAAAAGATGAATATGCATATATATGAAATAATATACATAAAAGTCCTTTGCGAAGTATGAAACACATATTTCCACTTAAGCCTACAGTTTGAGGACAGCAGCATCGACATTTAGACAATTTTTGGACAAATACGGCATTTGCTATTATAACTGAGATCCTGAAAAACATTTGGTAGAGCAGGCAGCCAAAGCCGGCGGGTGAGGTGGAGAGGGGAAAGGGCTTCCACAGGAAGAGGAGGAGGGAACTGTCTGGGAAGGTAATACAGACACCATCCAGGATTCTGGGACATGTCCAAGGATAGGGAATATGGGAATAGGCAGCAGTATATTGAGTAGCTAGCATGGCTGGCCAGTACACATCATTTCAACTGAAACGTGTTCTGGCTCAGCTCAGTCTGCTGCAAGTGTAAGAGAAGGGAGTTTAATCGCCACCGGCACACTTCTCACACCATTCAGCACACCGCGGAGGCCCACTGAGTCCCTCCCAGTGGTGCCAGACAATTACCCAGCATCCACTGTAGTCTGGAGGCCTGGGCTCATGGTGCCCTATGAACGTGTAGTGCTCACAACCACAAAACTTATTGCCATTAAGAAAGCCACGCGGACAGTGATTCCTGGCCATTTCTCTGCTCACCATATAGGAAGGAATAAACATGCAAAAAAAAAGCTAATGAAATGACTAAGAGATGTGAAGAAAAATGACACAGGTTTGGGTTTGTGAAATGAGTTTAGAGTAGGGAAGACACAGGCAGAGGAGTCAAGGATCTATGCTAGAACTGAAACTTCTATTAAAGAATGGTCAGTGGAAGAATAGAAGCAGAACTTCAAAGAAGGGTTAAGTCTAAGAAGGAACATTTATGAGAGATATAACTTAATTAGGACTGAAGAAAATAATAGGGTTATATATCATATAAAGATACAAATATACACACATTTCATGTGATTATACACCTATTTTCATTATATTGTATATATTATATATTTTGGCAAAAACATTTAAAAATAATAAATAGCAAGTCTTCTGATATCTGGAAATAACCACTGTTAACATTTTGGCAAATAAAAATTATTGGTAATATCTACTACCTACCAAGCACTTACTTTATGTTAAGAGCTTTGCACTTACCATCTTTTTTTCTCCTTTTTTTTAAAGATTTTGTTACAGGGCGTGTGTGGTCTCCAGAGAGACAGAGAGAGACAGAGGGACAGAAAGCGAGAAATCACCCCCTAGGAGGGATAGTCATGCCTCAAATTCGTTCTCCTCCATTCTCCTCTCGGGATTGTGGGCACACGCACACACTCCTGGTGTGAGTTTTAAACCGCTGCGTCTGGGATTTGAACCATGTTCAACTATGTTGGAATCCAGTGATAAAAGAATTATCTGATGGTCTGCTAGCTAGGCATTACTAGCTTTTTTTTAACATATGAAAAACTAAGGGGTCAAAAGCCAAACTAACTTCTTGAAAGGCACACAGAGAAAATAGAGTTATATTCCATTGCATCCAAAAGTATGCTCTTTACTACTATGTTATATATATATATATATATATATATACCCATCCATAAGAA
>NW_006203430.1:5611373-5622336 GCF_000334495.1 Tupaia belangeri chinensis
CCATCCATAAGAACTTTCCTGCCAATGTTCATTCTCTCTCTATAGATATGCATATCTTTTTTTAAAAGGATATTTCTTTCTTTCATGAGCAATGAAGACAGAGAGAGAGAAGAGAGAGAGCTAGGCATTCCCAACAGGGTCTTTACCCCACACTTTGGTCAGCCCTGGGCAATGGGCAAGCAAATGCCTGTGGATTCAGAAAGGTCTCAGAACCTTCTCGTGTGGGTCAGCCCCACAGAGCACTGCATTACCATTGTACCTCTGTCTGGCCTCTAGATATGCTTATTCATAGTTAACAAAACTAAGCCCATACTTTACCAATGTTTTGAAGTTGAATTGGTCATTTTCACAGTTCACTGATGATTTTTATGTATCATTTTCTCATAGTGAGATAGCGTTTATTTAACTAGTCTACTACTACTTCTATAGAATGTTTCCACTTATTTCTTACTATCACATAATAAAAGTTGAAACAATGAAATCCTCTTCTAATCTAGGATCTTCTAGGAATAAATCCTCAGACCAATCTAGTTTGCTTTTAAAGTAATGGTCTGGGAGATGGGGTACTCTGTGAAAGTTTTGTTTTTACAAATGGCTGTAAAACTCCTTGTCCATTAATAAAACAGACATGGTTACGTCAGAGGTTTTAAAAAATGGCAACTTACTTTCATGTGGTGCAAGAGTAAGAAAATTTAATGATAAGACCCTCATCCCTCTGTATTTATAATAATGAAATCCAATACTTGATTTGGAAGTTTTTTCATTTGTTTCTTCCATAAGGCAGAGAGACAGAGAGAGAGAAAGACAGACATCCTCAACAGAATCTTTATGACACAGTCCAAAGCCATCTTCAACCAGCCCAGATCACTGGCACAGGGAGATCTCAAGATTTGAACCTGGGACTTTACCATGTGGGTCAACATTGCAGAGTATTGCATTACCAGCTTGATCATAGTGACTGGCCCTTTGACGACTGATTCTGTCATAGCAACAGCATAAAGATTCATTTTATACTTTCAAAGTATGCCTAACATGATTGAATGGCCTAAACTAGATTTAGTATTATTGGGATAAGGAGAATGGATTGAGCAGAGAACAAAGGCCAAGCTTTGGTGGTTGTTCCTGTGTGGGGCTGAGGTCAGAAGAGTGGGCTAGTCCTACTTGGTGGATTTTTGACAATAGATTATTATCACTTTCACAGAAAACAAATCAACTGTGGCATTTTATGAAAGCACCAACCAAGCAGGGTTGGGGGGAAGGAGTTCTCAAAGGAAAAGTAATAAGAGTTCCAGCTGTGACTTTAGAGGCTTTGTGTACCACAACAGAGAGACTTCCAAAGCCAGAGCCTCACACCTTTCCCACCTGTGGATTGCATTAAGCTCCCAATTTGCAAACAGTCGCTTTGAGGCAACAGTCTCAGCTTTGTGCTTCTTGGTCCCCAGAGAGACATTTCATAGCATACATATATTAAGGGAATAAATGAACATGGTTTGCAAAAGCAATCACTCCACACTCACTGTGATAGAATTCAGCTACTGGATCCAGGACTGGGCTGTGCTCCCTATTTAGAATGGAATCATTCAGCCATAGAGGTGCTAAACTATTAACTACTACTCCTGGCTTGCTGAGTTAACAAAGTGGCGCATTCATAACACTGCCATTGCAGACACAATGAGACTTTTAAAGAACATAATGAAGTGTATATACAATAAACAGGTTATAGTCTGATTGATATGTTATTTGGAGACCATTGTATCAATAAAGTATCTTTTGTTTTGTTGTTTAGATCAGTGTCTACTACAAAGTACATTCATCAGAATGCTAGTTGACAATTACGCTGTTCACTAAAACAAAACACAACAAAAGAAAACCGGTCCTTGGACAAGTACTAAAAATTCACGTTTTTAAAAGACTTGAGAAATTGTGAGGTAAAACAATTAAGTTGAATTTTTTTGAGCCTCTATTTTTCAAATTTATCTGACCACAGAGTATTTCTTAAAAATTTCATCTAATACCTATGAGATTCTGTAGCACTAGTGTTCATGGAACAGGTGTTGGGAAATGCTTGGGTAGAGAGTGATCAATGGTCTATGATTTTGGTTGAACAGAATGGATAATTTGGAAAGTATACTAACTACATAACCTGTACAGTTATGCACATGGATGCCCTATACATTTAGCTTTTAATCTACCTTTAATAATTTTTCGAAGTTAATTTTTTTCTTTTTTCAATGAATGAAAATGAAAAAGGAGAGAAAGAGAAAAGACTCCCCACAGTGCCTTGATGACACACTCTACCATGAGCTTAAGCCAGCTCCACATCATGGCCACACCTGTCCTTTACATTCAGGGAACACTCCAGACATGAACCTGGAACCTTCCTGTGCAGGTCACCTTTTCAGAGCATTGCATCACCACCGTACCACTGCCCAGTCCAACCTCTAATAGAAGTCAATGATGATTCATTCCTTTCCCTCATCTAATTGTCCAACTATCCAACCATCCATTCATTAAGTCCCTATAATTATGGAACTGAAAGAGAAATAGATATATTCTCATTCATCTTCTTATCTTATAGATTGTAGAAACCAAGTTTTAGGTAATTAGTTCAACTCTACAGTTCGGGGCAACACCTGACCATCAAACTCCCACTTTCTAATTTCTCACTTTTTCTACAGAGTCATCTCCTGAACAGAGTGAAAATTCACTGCACCATGCCCTTACTTCACCCATCTTTCATCTAAGACAACAGACTTCCTGTCTCACCACTGCACAGAAAATGCAGTGATTTCTCAATTGTAAGGCCCAAATGACCTATTCTAATTCTCCTCCTACTCCACCTCTACAGTACACATGACATGCAAGATCAACCCCTCTGCTATCAAATCTTCTCTCTCCTGGTTTTCCTATACCTTTTTGCTAACTCTCCACCTACCTATAAATATTCCTAAAAACTCATATTGCTGGGAAACCCTACTAAGAAATTTGAAGTTGGGTCATGGTCCTCTACCTCTTCTCTACTTCCTCTTTAAATGCTAATGAGTTCACAAGGTTCTGTCTTTCCCTTGATTTTTTCCCCCTAACTCTGCATGATCATCCTGAATGACCTAACCACCTCAAGGCTCTGATAAGCATCTAGATGGTGACATTCAAATCTATCCTGTCCTGAAAATCTTATCCCCTGAGAAATATTAGCACATATCTCTTTTGTTACTGGACATCTCCACTTCAGTTCTCTGTAGCTTTTCAAAATTATTCATTATCTTTATTTCAAAATTGGTTCTTTTTCCTATATTCTTAACTTTGACAAATGGAGCTATCATCAATCCAGCAACTAAGATAGAAACTGGTAGCTTCCATTCTTTCACTGAAACACTGGAAGAGATTTCATCTCCATGTTTCTCTTCCCTCTTCACCTTTTCATCCCAACAGCCCAGTTCTGGCCTCTGGATTATTTATATATACATACTATATATATATATTTTTAATTATCTTATGTTTTTACATTTAATTACTGTATGTCTCCACAGCATACAAATTTTCCCAGAATAAATACACTGCATATCAGTCCAAAGACATTACCAAACACACTATCATCAATAGATAATTTTCCATTTTTGTGTCCACTAAATGTTTTTTCTTTTTTCTCCTCATATCCCTTCCTCCTATACCATACTGCCCACCTTCCCTCCCACACGGTCTGTAGTATCCACAGTTTCTCCCCATGCTTTTATACCTTCCAATCTTTCAGTTTCTTTTAATGTAGGCATATGTATACACACACACACACACACACACATATATTTACTATTTATTGTAATTTATGATTTATATACAATAATTACACATATTTTAGGCTACCGAATGGTCTTCAAAAGCATGTATACAGTGTGTAATAAACATTCTGAAGACAGTGTGTAATAAACACACTGAAGATATAAGGATATTCACCAGTTCAACATTTATATTATGTTGGGAACATTCAAAACTCGCTCCGATGCTTATTGTGCGTATATGTACTGAGTTATCTATGACATTCTTTACTGCAAGGTACAATTCTAAAAAAAACACATTAATTAACAAGCACGCAACAATTTCATAAATCAGCAAAGATAATCTTAACATAGCCAATGAAAAGAAGAATTTGGAATTTCCATGTAGAGGAGATAAGAGCTTATAATCTGAAGTCTGTGGGTGTCTATCAGTTAGAGACAGGTAAAATTGTACATAGCCATAGGTCATTAGGAAGAAATCAGAAAGAACACTTTCATTCACATGCTGAGTTCTTGTAAGACCATAGTACTGTACATAAATAAATAAGTTCTTGAAAAAGCAAAGATAAAACAAAATTGAAAAGAAACGTTTAAAACTAAAAACATGACAAAACCAGTGATTTGGTGATTTATAGGCTTTACAAAGTTCTTGATTTTAGCTTTTGGTTTTTTCCCTTTATTTTTTATTCCATCCAAAGAAAAACTCAGATGTAACACTTTGTACTTTCTCTCTATTATATAGTTCTATACATTGAGTAATGATTATAATAAAGAGATAAATGGAAGCCTGTGGAAACAACCGTCTATCAAATCATTGGATTTGTATTTAAACCTGCCTGTGTGTAAAACTGTTGAATCAACATTGAGTCTCGACATTCAATCTTATTCTCAGTATATGTGAACTTACCCTTTTTTTTTTTTTTTCAAGTGTTTCCTGAAGAGCTGGTTTTGTTTTGGTGAATACTTTCAGCATTTGTTTATCTGGGAAAGATTTTGTTTTTCCTTTCCATTTTAAGGATAATCTTGCTGGGTTTTGAAGGATTACTCTTGGCTGAGATTGCTTTTCTTTCAGGGTTTTCAATATGTTTTTCTATTCTTTTCTTGCCTGCATTGTTTCAGCTATGAGATCTGATGTTATTCTAGTGGGGTAAACTTTGTAAGTAACTTGGCGATTCTCTCTTGCCATTTAAAAATTTTTCTCTTTGTCTTTGACTTTTTACTAAATAGGATATGATATGCATTGGAGAGGATCTTCTTATGTTATATCTATTTGATGTCCTTTGTAGCTCCCGAATTTGCATGTCCACATGGGTCTCTAAATTTGTTATGTTTCAGTTAATATATTATGAAAGATATTTTCTATATCTTTACCAGTCTGGAATACCTATTATTCGGATATAATGGTGTGCAGAATTTCCCATACATTGTCCTCAGTTTTAGAGGTTATTCTTCCAACTTTTTCAGTGGTTTGGACTAAATCGGAGGTTTTCTCCTCAAGATCAGAGATTCTTCCTTCTGCACGATCGACTCTGTCATTGATACTTTCAAAGGATGCTTTCATTTCCTACAGTGTATTCTTTATCTCCAGAAGTTGTGTTTGATCCTTTTCAGCATGTCTATCTTCTGCAATTGACTCCCTATTTTATCTTGCATATTGTGGAGTATTGTTACAATGAATATTCTGAATTCCATTTCTGATATTTCTGCAATCTCTTGAATTTTATCCAAAATTGTGAGGAGTGATGATCCTTTGGGGGGGGTACTTCCTGATTTTTCTCCTATTTCTTTGGACTCTGTTTTGATATTTAGTCATCTGGTGAGAAACTCACTTCTTCCTACTTTTTCGGAGTATGTTTCTATAGCTGTGTCTCAGGTGGTCTCCTCTGCAATTGAGCTTCCACAGTACTATTAGAATTTAATGTTTTGAAGTATAAAGTAGATTTTGTCAACACCACTGCCTATATGAAACGCCTAAGTTCCTAACTATGACCTGAAGCCCGCCAGGGTCCAGTCCTTTTGCCTTATCTCTTGGAACAATTTCCTTCTATTGCAAACTCCAGTCACACTAAATGCCTATACCCAAATACAAAGATTTTCCCTCTAAGGTAGTGCCTTTTTCCTATAAGGCTTTAATTCTCCTCATCTCTCAAGACTCACTTGCCCCATCTCTACCTGAAGCCCTTCCTAACTTTTCTGACGATTGTCTCATGCATTCCATATGGAGCTGACCACTTCTTCCATTAGATATCTGCCATATATCTCATACATATATCAGTTTTTATTTTGGTAGGGTAAATCATTGTGGTTTAAACACTTCTTTTATAGAAATATAGGGACCAAACCTACTCTAATATGTCACATTCTATAGTTAAATAAGCTACTAGGCTCATAGTCCAAAAATGTTGTTTTATAGCTTTCCCAAATGAAAGCTTTCTTGTCCTGTGTTAGTCACTAGATTGATAATAGTAACATTTTCCAGCTAGGAATATAAGAGGAAGGATAAATTTTGTAATAGACTGTTTACTCTTCACTATGTGCAGTCTTCACAGAAACTATATTCATAATATTTAGCTCACACTGATTAATAATCTGAATAAGGTTAGAAATATATATATTAGCTATTAATCCCATTTTAATTACACACACACACACACACACATATATTTACTATTTATTGTAATTTATGATTTATATACAATAATTACACATATTTTAGGCTACCGAATGGTCTTCAAAAGCATGTATACAGTGTGTAATAAACATTCTGAAGACAGTGTGTAATAAACACACTGAAGATATAAGGATATTCACCAGTTCAACATTTATATTATGTTGGGAACATTCAAAACTCGCTCCGATGCTTATTGTGCGTATATGTACTGAGTTATCTATGACATTCTTTACTGCAAGGTACAATTCTAAAAAAAACACATTAATTAACAAGCACGCAACAATTTCATAAATCAGCAAAGATAATCTTAACATAGCCAATGAAAAGAAGAATTTGGAATTTCCATGTAGAGGAGATAAGAGCTTATAATCTGAAGTCTGTGGGTGTCTATCAGTTAGAGACAGGTAAAATTGTACATAGCCATAGGTCATTAGGAAGAAATCAGAAAGAACACTTTCATTCACATGCTGAGTTCTTGTAAGACCATAGTACTGTACATAAATAAATAAGTTCTTGAAAAAGCAAAGATAAAACAAAATTGAAAAGAAACGTTTAAAACTAAAAACATGACAAAACCAGTGATTTGGTGATTTATAGGCTTTACAAAGTTCTTGATTTTAGCTTTTGGTTTTTTCCCTTTATTTTTTATTCCATCCAAAGAAAAACTCAGATGTAACACTTTGTACTTTCTCTCTATTATATAGTTCTATACATTGAGTAATGATTATAATAAAGAGATAAATGGAAGCCTGTGGAAACAACCGTCTATCAAATCATTGGATTTGTATTTAAACCTGCCTGTGTGTAAAACTGTTGAATCAACATTGAGTCTCGACATTCAATCTTATTCTCAGTATATGTGAACTTACCCTTTTTTTTTTTTTTTTTTTTTCCCTACTTGGTGTTCTCTATTTGTCTCTCTTTAGCTTTTCTGGTGGAGTATTCCCTCAAGTGTTTCCTGAAGAGCTGGTTTTGTTTTGGTGAATACTTTCAGCATTTGTTTATCTGGGAAAGATTTTGTTTTTCCTTTCCATTTTAAGGATAATCTTGCTGGGTTTTGAAGGATTACTCTTGGCTGAGATTGCTTTTCTTTCAGGGTTTTCAATATGTTTTTCTATTCTTTTCTTGCCTGCATTGTTTCAGCTATGAGATCTGATGTTATTCTAGTGGGGTAAACTTTGTAAGTAACTTGGCGATTCTCTCTTGCCATTTAAAAATTTTTCTCTTTGTCTTTGACTTTTTACTAAATAGGATATGATATGCATTGGAGAGGATCTTCTTATGTTATATCTATTTGATGTCCTTTGTAGCTCCCGAATTTGCATGTCCACATGGGTCTCTAAATTTGTTATGTTTCAGTTAATATATTATGAAAGATATTTTCTATATCTTTACCAGTCTGGAATACCTATTATTCGGATATAATGGTGTGCAGAATTTCCCATACATTGTCCTCAGTTTTAGAGGTTATTCTTCCAACTTTTTCAGTGGTTTGGACTAAATCGGAGGTTTTCTCCTCAAGATCAGAGATTCTTCCTTCTGCACGATCGACTCTGTCATTGATACTTTCAAAGGATGCTTTCATTTCCTACAGTGTATTCTTTATCTCCAGAAGTTGTGTTTGATCCTTTTCAGCATGTCTATCTTCTGCAATTGACTCCCTATTTTATCTTGCATATTGTGGAGTATTGTTACAATGAATATTCTGAATTCCATTTCTGATATTTCTGCAATCTCTTGAATTTTATCCAAAATTGTGAGGAGTGATGATCCTTTGGGGGGGGTACTTCCTGATTTTTCTCCTATTTCTTTGGACTCTGTTTTGATATTTAGTCATCTGGTGAGAAACTCACTTCTTCCTACTTTTTCGGAGTATGTTTCTATAGCTGTGTCTCAGGTGGTCTCCTCTGCAATTGAGCTTCCACAGTACTATTAGAATTTAATGTTTTGAAGTATAAAGTAGATTTTGTCAACACCACTGCCTATATGAAACGCCTAAGTTCCTAACTATGACCTGAAGCCCGCCAGGGTCCAGTCCTTTTGCCTTATCTCTTGGAACAATTTCCTTCTATTGCAAACTCCAGTCACACTAAATGCCTATACCCAAATACAAAGATTTTCCCTCTAAGGTAGTGCCTTTTTCCTATAAGGCTTTAATTCTCCTCATCTCTCAAGACTCACTTGCCCCATCTCTACCTGAAGCCCTTCCTAACTTTTCTGACGATTGTCTCATGCATTCCATATGGAGCTGACCACTTCTTCCATTAGATATCTGCCATATATCTCATACATATATCAGTTTTTATTTTGGTAGGGTAAATCATTGTGGTTTAAACACTTCTTTTATAGAAATATAGGGACCAAACCTACTCTAATATGTCACATTCTATAGTTAAATAAGCTACTAGGCTCATAGTCCAAAAATGTTGTTTTATAGCTTTCCCAAATGAAAGCTTTCTTGTCCTGTGTTAGTCACTAGATTGATAATAGTAACATTTTCCAGCTAGGAATATAAGAGGAAGGATAAATTTTGTAATAGACTGTTTACTCTTCACTATGTGCAGTCTTCACAGAAACTATATTCATAATATTTAGCTCACACTGATTAATAATCTGAATAAGGTTAGAAATATATATATTAGCTATTAATCCCATTTTAATTTTTTGAAAAAAGCAGGTTTGGTCCTATGGCCTGGTTATTAAGGGAGTTGGCTCACATATGACCTAATGAGGTTTGAATCCTGGCCCTGTGGCTTGTAAAACATGCTGGGTGTGTGTGCATGGGTGCCTAACATCCCAACAGGACGAATAAATGGAGGAGAAGGGAATGTGACATGACTATGTCCCACTAATTGGTGCTTTCTTCCTCTCTCTCTCTCTCTCTCTGTCTCTCTTTAGTTGGTGCATTAACCCTTTGGAAAAATAGAAAACATAAATAAAATAATAAAAAGTAAACCCATGATCCACAGAACCAGCTACCAAATATTTGTTAACAGAAGCAACTTTACCTATTACTTCTGATAATAGCCGTATTATTAACATAGTATATTCCAATGAACAGATATAAAAATTCCTAATCCAACAAGATCCCTATTTATAACAATTGTACCAACTATAATATTTGGAGTCTCTCCATTCCACTTTCAAATTGCAGAATCTCATTATTACCCTATTACCTCATATGTATCTCTCACTCAATCATAAAATATTTTAAAATTTTATGCCCTTCGCTTATTTACAGCTCTGCCTGACAGAAGTCTCCTGTCTATTTAATCTCTGTAACCCTGAGGACTAGCACTATATACAGTGGTCTGGTGTGGACCATCAGTAAAGGCTAACCTAGTGCATGCTATCTTTAAGACCTATTGCTGCTTCTCCAGGTATTTCCTTTTTACTTCTTATAGCAAAAGTTTATGCAAAGTACTGTTGAAAAATTAGATAAGATATTTACCATAAAGAGCTCTATAATTTAGGTCTGGAGAAGATAACACAGAAATACTAAAGGGGGGGTGGGAACATTGCTGTTGCCTGGGCACTGGCATGGAGATCAGGAAAAGTCATGAATTAAGTCTCAGTTATTTTAACCCACAGATATTCCAGTCTGTTTTATTCATGATAGCATGTGCACTCATCTGAGAGACAGAGGAGAGAAAAGCACCCTCAACAGTCTGCAACAAGGTCTCATCATGCTGCAATCCCCTTCCCCCAGTCCTCCAGTTTATCAAGATGCACACACTTGCCTGGCATGTTTCAGATCAAACAGTGGAAATATTCAAGCCTGAGATATGCCATATGGCTTCGAGCACCACATATACAGTACACACTGACCGCACTACTGAGACTGGGCCTGCACACATGGATTTAATTGCCAAAATTGGAAGTTATAAATCGTTAAACATATTCAGTTTTATTGAATAAATATGTTGGAGAAAACGTGTCAAAAGCAATAGATATAAGCAACTAGTGGTGTGATGGTTAAAGCAGCTGGATCCCACATGGCTGAGTGCTTTGAGTTCAATACCTGGTCACTTGAAAAACACACCACATATGTGTGACTATGTGCCCAAACTCTCAAGGAAGGAAAATAGAAGATAGAACATTGTGGCATGGCCAACCCCTCCATGGGGGAGGGGCTTTCTAGCTTTCTCGTTATCTCTTTGGCAAAAGCACCCCCTCTAGCAAATTTAAATAAATAAAATAATAAATAAAATAACTTTAAAAAGTAAGAGATATGAAGTATATCAGTGAATATTAAGTGACTCAATTTGGCAGATTTTTTTTTCATTGATTTTTTAAAAATAATGAGCATTTACTCTATGCCAGACACTGTCTCTAAACACGGAGTATAGGCTATGAAGATGCAAGTACACCAAGGAGATAAGATCAGAACGCTAGGTTAGGCCATACTGAGTCAGGCCATACTGAGCTTGGATATTTTGCAAAGAATTCACATAAACAGAACTATTGAAGGATTTGGGGCAAAGGAGGAACAGAAGCACCAAAGAAACTGAGGCCAACA
>NW_006203430.1:5623015-5629849 GCF_000334495.1 Tupaia belangeri chinensis
GAGGTAGATTTCATGGTGGGTATGAGATGCGGTTAGGACATTCTCAGGTAGAGACAACAGTTTAAAGTAGAATCCACATGAGATTTGATCCACAGAGTAAATGCTCAGTATTTGAGAGTTTTTTTTCCTCACATGTGTTAGCTAAAGTCCAGAGAATACAATAGATTATCCAAGGACAGTGCATAGCATAGGATAAATATATGAACAGGCTCTCCAAATTAATTACAGAATGTATTTATTAGCAAACATTTAGTAACAAATTAAATTTTATTTCAAGTAAGCTCTGCCTCTGAAATCAGGCTAAGCTGGTTTTACATAGAAATCCTATTTTAACGAGTCAATGAGATTGCTGTGCACATTTTCCCATAAAATGTTAACCTAAACTGTGCTGGTTTCCAGGTACATGACAATGACAGTTTTTATACATAAAGGCATATACTAAACCACTTCAAAAATCATGTCCTTTCTTTCTTTCTTTTTTTTTTTAGAGGTTTTTGCTATAGGGCGCATGCACTCGCCAGACAGAGAGACAGAGACAGAGAGACAGAAAGTGAGAAATCACTCCCCAGGGGGGATGGCCACGCTGCAATCCCTTCTCCTCCATTCTCCTCTCGGGATCTTGGGCATGCACCCACACTCGCCCAGCATGAGTTTTAAGCCACCGGGTTCGGGACGCGAACCACAGTCGACTACGTGGGAGTCCAGCGACATAGTCATTACGTTGACTGTTGATTCCCCCCAAAATCATGTTCTCTTAACCAGGCAAACATTTGCTTTCCAATTTTTTTAGTCACATTGACCTTGTTTGTTTAGACAGTGGTTATACCTCTTGAAAGGGAACTGAGGAAGCTGGTATTAGGAATAAGCTATTTATCCATAAAGTGAAGTAAAGACAGATTAAATGATAGCATATTTATAAAATAAAATACTGTAAAGTGATAAATAGGTACACATGTATATGGAATCTATTTCTATGTTTATGAATATGGATGAATCTCACCAACATAATGGTGAACCAAAAGAAGTAGAAAAATGTGCAAAATATGGTTTGCTTAGAGACACATGCCTAAAGAACTGCATGGAAATGACAAACACCTATTTCAGGGCAGAGAAAAGGAATAGGAGTATATCGATAGTGCTCAAGTTCTTAAGCTTGTTGGAAGCTGGTTGGTAGATTAAAAAAAAAAAATCTGTTTTTTTTGTTTTGTTTCGTTTTGGCTACAGGATACATGTGCTTGCTGGAAGAAGACAGAGCAAGAGAGAGAAAGGGAGAAACCACCCCCCAGGAGTACTGATCACGCCACAGTCCCTTCTCTTCCATTCTCCTCTTAGAATTTGGTCATGAATACACACACATGATTTTCAAGCCACCAGGTCCAGGATTCAAGTTACACAGCTGGCCATGTGGAATCCAGCTGGCTTAACCTCCACACTATCCACGGGCCGCCAGAGTATATCTTTAACTCTGCACATTATTTGAGAAAGTCAGAACAATTACACTGCTTGGAATTCCTTGTGTAGAGCATATCTGAAAGACATTAAGTTTTCCGATAATGACCAACTGATGTACTAATAGCTGTAATTGCATTTGGTCTGATTAACTTATTAATAAAATCCAATTAGTAATATCATTCTCTTGTGAAATTCCAGAGAAGCAGCAAGACAGGTGAGTATTGTAAGAAAACCTTACAAATCATTTTCTTTCTTTTTTTTTTTTTTTTAATTTTGCTAGAGGGCACATGCAAACACTGGAGCGATAGAAAGAAAGCACCCCTGACTGGGGATATCACACCACAACCCCTTTTCCTCTATTTTTCTTCTTGGGATTTCAGACACTCATGCACACATGCCTGGCATGGTTTTCAAGCCACCCAGAGAAGGACCCAAACTGTCCAGTTGGCCATGTGAGATCCAGCCACTTTAACCACCACACCAACAGCTGGCTCCAGTTTATTTTTCTAAGCTTTAGTTTCTCACCTTATAAAATGACTATTTAGGGTTTTCTGGACTCTAAAATTTCATTTGAGCAGAAAATCCAAAATAAGGAGTCAGTGAATTTTATACGATTCCAGCAAAAATGAGAAATGTTGGAGTTTCAGGTATTGCTGGAAAGGACCATATAGGTAGGAAGATGATTCAGTCATCTTCAGAAGCTCACTAAATTCAACTCCATTTAGGCAACTCTTTCTGGGGACAAATCCTTTAGTTCAGAGTTGGTAGAAAGGCTAACTTCAATTTAAGTACATTGAAATGGTTAAAATACTAAGTGAACCATGAAATGGTTAAAATACTAAATGAATAATGGAACGGTTAAAATACTAAATGAACAATGGAACGGTTAATTTACTAAATGAATAATAACGATTAAAATAATTTTCTGATGGCTTCTGAGGTTTCCACACCAAGACTCTATGAGAGAACTTCAAAACTTCTTAGAAAAATGGAATAAAAGTATGAGTTTATATTAATGCCAAAAAATTGAAACCCATGCACCATTTTTTCATAATGTATATTTGTCTGAGTTTTTTGAAGACCTCCCTTATACCTTTGTTTTTCTTAAGCTTAAATATGAATGATTTAGATGCCATTAGTCAATTCACCTTTTTTTTTTTTTTTTTTGAGGTTTTTTGCTATAGGGCGCGTGTGCTCGCCAGACAGACAGAGAGAGAAATAGAGACAGAAAGCAAGAAATCACCCCCCAGGGGGGATGACCACGCTGCAATCCCTTCTCCTCCATTCTCCTCTCGGGATCTTGGGCATGTACGCACATGTGCCCGGCATTGAGTTTTAAGTCACCGGGTCCGGGACTTGAAAAGCGGTCGACTACATGGGAGTCCAGTGACATAGCCATTATGCTAACTGCTGGTCCCTCATTCAGCTTTAATAAATATCTTTAAGCAGAGAAAAACAAAGTGAATGTAAATCTAACAATAAAAACTTAATAAAAGAGAAAATAGCTGATTTCAACTGCTTCCCTGTATCCTAAAAATACATATTGTGGCTGTCTCTTGATTTAAGATCTGACTCCTTTTAGCAAGTTCCACATAGTAAGACATGTATTTTATTTAAGTGGAGAAAATTTCTGATTATAAACTCTGTAAAGAAATATAACACTGAGTATCATTTTCAATATTCAAATCAAAAGATTCTGAAGTTTATGATGCATTAGAGAAATCAAACAATTAGCTCATTTCTGTAAATTCAAATGTAGAAATATTTTCTACCACTAAGCCAGGAATTAAAGGTATGAGTTGGTGCTAGAGTTTCAGGATTTGTTTTTTTTTCTTTTTCTTTTCCTTTTTTCTTTTTCTTTCATTCTTTCTTTCTTTTTCTTTTCTTTTTTCTTTTTTTGTTTACATTAGGGACTAGAATTGAATGGATACTCCAAATCTAAATAGTGCTTGAACATTTTAACCCACTTGTCTTTTGTGATATTTATTTAATTTTATCATCAGCATCATCATTATTTAATTTGCTATAGGGAATATGCACTCACCTGGGAGAGACAGAGAGATTCAGAGAGAGAGAAGGAGAGTGAGAAATCAGGCCACCAGTTCTGAGACTACAGTGAGCTAATGGGAGTCCTGCACCTTGACCACCACGCCACCTGCTGGCCCAACAGTAGTTATTTTTCATTTTGAATATACAATACTTTATTCTCATGAATGCAGAAGGACTTTTCACTTGTTTTATTTATGAGGAAGAGTGTGTATTAAGGGAGTCCTAAAGCCCTTGCTTATATAGAGAATATTCACAGAAGAAAAGGTTGCAGGATTAAGGGGACCCTGATGTATTTGTCCTTATGTATACTGCTCTGCCAGGTATGCTGGGGCTACCTGGTACCTGTCCTTCCATCTCTGTTCACTGGCAGCAAACCATAACTTGAAACTGCCCACATTGGAGCATTACACCATGTAAACTGGCTAATGCTGTCTATTGGTTACTTTTTCCCTCGAAAGTTGGTTGTTTAACATTCACCAGGATATCACTGCTGCTGTGGAATTACTAAAACAAATAAAACAAGCAAACAAACAAAACTTGAAACCAGTAACAATACTCACTTCTTTTGGTATATGACCCTCTTGGGTAAAGTCCTAAAAAACAAACCAAAAGTGCCCTAGAAACTGTAGCATCAAATCCGATAGCATCAACCTGATGTTCAAGGTCCACTTGTGCTGCTCTTTCCTGCCGTCCTCAGTCTTACCTCTCACTGCATCTACACTGGTATCCTTTCTTCCAGTCTCCTTACCATACTATGACAACGACATCATTTCACTTCTGGATCTTTTGCCAGTACAATTTCTATTATGCTCAATTTCTACCCTCCTGTTTTACACTTACCCCAATCAAAAATTATATGGATGCTTTTTTCAGACTTGTTGACAGTAACAATAATTCAAAGACAAGATCATGCACTGTATCCACTGATTTTTCAGCCTGTCACCTTCTCCAGACATCTGAGAGTTTCCCCACATATTTGTTTGTGCCAATTTTGTTATCAGAACTAGACTATAACCAAGGAAAGATTATAGTGTCCTCTCTTTATTTTGAGATCTCTCCAGAAATACTTTTAGTCCTTATCAAAAATTATTAAGAGGGCCAGTCCATGGCATGGTGGTTATGGTGGCTAGATTCTACATGGCTGATCACATAGTTCAAGTCCCAAACTCAGCAGCTTGAAAAACATTCCAGTGCAGGGACCAGCAGTTAGCGTAATGGCTATGTTGCTGGATTCCCATGTAGTTGACCATGGTTCGAGTCTCAAACCTGGCCTTCTCCTCCATTCTCCTCTCGGGATCTTGGGCATGTACGCACATGTGCCCGGCATTGAGTTTTAAGTCACCGGGTCCGGGACTTGAAAAGCGGTCGACTACATGGGAGTCCAGTGACATAGCCATTATGCTAACTGCTGGTCCCTCATTCAGCTTTAATAAATATCTTTAAGCAGAGAAAAACAAAGTGAATGTAAATCTAACAATAAAAACTTAATAAAAGAGAAAATAGCTGATTTCAACTGCTTCCCTGTATCCTAAAAATACATATTGTGGCTGTCTCTTGATTTAAGATCTGACTCCTTTTAGCAAGTTCCACATAGTAAGACATGTATTTTATTTAAGTGGAGAAAATTTCTGATTATAAACTCTGTAAAGAAATATAACACTGAGTATCATTTTCAATATTCAAATCAAAAGATTCTGAAGTTTATGATGCATTAGAGAAATCAAACAATTAGCTCATTTCTGTAAATTCAAATGTAGAAATATTTTCTACCACTAAGCCAGGAATTAAAGGTATGAGTTGGTGCTAGAGTTTCAGGATTTGTTTTTTTTTCTTTTTCTTTTCCTTTTTTCTTTTTCTTTCATTCTTTCTTTCTTTTTCTTTTCTTTTTTCTTTTTTTGTTTACATTAGGGACTAGATTTGAATGGATACTCCAAATCTAAATAGTGCTTGAACATTTTAACCCACTTGTCTTTTGTGATATTTATTTAATTTTATCATCAGCATCATCATTATTTAATTTGCTATAGGGAATATGCACTCACCTGGGAGAGACAGAGAGATTCAGAGAGAGAGAAGGAGAGTGAGAAATCAGGCCACCAGTTCTGAGACTACAGTGAGCTAATGGGAGTCCTGCACCTTGACCACCACGCCACCTGCTGGCCCAACAGTAGTTATTTTTCATTTTGAATATACAATACTTTATTCTCATGAATGCAGAAGGACTTTTCACTTGTTTTATTTATGAGGAAGAGTGTGTATTAAGGGAGTCCTAAAGCCCTTGCTTATATAGAGAATATTCACAGAAGAAAAGGTTGCAGGATTAAGGGGACCCTGATGTATTTGTCCTTATGTATACTGCTCTGCCAGGTATGCTGGGGCTACCTGGTACCTGTCCTTCCATCTCTGTTCACTGGCAGCAAACCATAACTTGAAACTGCCCACATTGGAGCATTACACCATGTAAACTGGCTAATGCTGTCTATTGGTTACTTTTTCCCTCGAAAGTTGGTTGTTTAACATTCACCAGGATATCACTGCTGCTGTGGAATTACTAAAACAAATAAAACAAGCAAACAAACAAAACTTGAAACCAGTAACAATACTCACTTCTTTTGGTATATGACCCTCTTGGGTAAAGTCCTAAAAAACAAACCAAAAGTGCCCTAGAAACTGTAGCATCAAATCCGATAGCATCAACCTGATGTTCAAGGTCCACTTGTGCTGCTCTTTCCTGCCGTCCTCAGTCTTACCTCTCACTGCATCTACACTGGTATCCTTTCTTCCAGTCTCCTTACCATACTATGACAACGACATCATTTCACTTCTGGATCTTTTGCCAGTACAATTTCTATTATGCTCAATTTCTACCCTCCTGTTTTACACTTACCCCAATCAAAAATTATATGGATGCTTTTTTCAGACTTGTTGACAGTAACAATAATTCAAAGACAAGATCATGCACTGTATCCACTGATTTTTCAGCCTGTCACCTTCTCCAGACATCTGAGAGTTTCCCCACATATTTGTTTGTGCCAATTTTGTTATCAGAACTAGACTATAACCAAGGAAAGATTATAGTGTCCTCTCTTTATTTTGAGATCTCTCCAGAAATACTTTTAGTCCTTATCAAAAATTATTAAGAGGGCCAGTCCATGGCATGGTGGTTATGGTGGCTAGATTCTACATGGCTGATCACATAGTTCAAGTCCCAAACTCAGCAGCTTGAAAAACATTCCAGTGCAGGGACCAGCAGTTAGCGTAATGGCTATGTTGCTGGATTCCCATGTAGTTGACCATGGTTCGAGTCTCAAACCTGGTGGCTTAAACTCACGC
>NW_006203430.1:5629949-5631857 GCF_000334495.1 Tupaia belangeri chinensis
TGGTGGCGTGGGGTGCTGTGTGATTTCTCACTTTCTGTCTCTCTGTTCCTCTCCGTCTTTCTGGCGAGCGCACGCGCCCTATAGCAAAAACCTCTCCCCACCCCCCCCACCCCACAAAAAATATCCAGTGAAAGAGAGATGGAGAAGAAGGGATTGTGACATAACTGAGCTTCATGGGGGTGATTTTCACTTTCCTCCATCTCTTTGGTAAGAAAAATAAAAACAAAAAGCACCAAAAGGATAAAAATGAAGTGACCAGGCCTTCCTGAAGCTATTCTTAACCTAATTCTGGTGACCTATCATGACTCTTCTTGCATTTCTCTTCTTTCTCCCTTTCTTCCTTCCTTCTGCCTTCGTTCATTTTTTCCTTTCCTATTTATTAGTTCTCAATATTGAATCTCATGAACTAGTAATATTTTAAAAGTAACATTAAAGAATCAATAAACTGTGTATAATACATTCATTTAAAAATCTAGTATACTCAGGCGGTGTGTGTGTGTGCCCAAGATCCCGAGAGGAGAATGGAGAAGGGATTGCAGCGTGGCCATCCCCCTGGGGGTGATTTCTCGCTTGCTGTCTCTCTGTCTCTCTCTGTCTTTCTGGCAAGCGTACATGCCTTATAGCAAACAATATCTCAAAAACAAACAAACAAAAACAAACAAAAACCAAACTAGTATACTACTTTCATTCATTTGAATGAAATAAATTTACATTCAAATATGTAAAGATATAGGAAGCATATGCTATAAGAAAGAGGATTCTTTTCATTTTTCCCTTGACAAGTAAAAATCATATATATTTACAGTGGGCAATATAGTATCTTTATATATACATACATTGTGAGAGGGCTAAATCTCACCATTTAACGTATTTATTAAGTCACATACTTTTTTTGGTAGGAAGGACACTTGAATCTGCTCTGCTAATAATTTCAAGTACATGATATGTTGTTAACTAGAGTCAACATAATATGAATGAGATATCTTAAACTTATTCTTCCTGTTTAACTGAAACTTTGTGTCCCCTGACAAACATTCCTTCAATCTCCCCCCATCCCAGCTCCTGGTAATCACCATTTTATTCTGTGTGCATAAATTCAACTCTTTTAGATGCCATATATGAGTGAGATCATATGGTATTTATCTTTCTCTGCCTGACTTATTTTACTTGACATAATGTCCTCCGGGATCATTCACGTTATTGCAAATAACAGGATTTCCTCCTTTTTAAAAGATGAATAACATTCCATTGTGCATACATGTCATCGTTCCTTTATCCATTTATCTGTCCATGGACACAGGTTGGTTCCTTATCTTGACTTCCATATGCATAGTGCTATCATTCAATTGTCTTTTTCTAACTTACTTTTTCTGAGTTTGCAGAAGATATTCCATCATCCCTCAACAATCCTAATTCCTGCAGATCATTGTTTGGCATCCCCACATTGTGTATGAGTAACAAAGGAGAAAACACCACCACATAACATTCATAAAAGAACCACACCATGCGGAACACATCCTGATGTGACTCGCCTTCCAAGTGAAAAACAAAGTACGCTGTCCAGCTGGTGGGCTCGCAGGCTGAGTGGAGGTGGGGCTGCAAGGACAGCACTCAAAGCAACCAGAAATCCCCATCCTTCACCCACACTGGCAATAAACATGATACATCGTATCAGATGTCCCCTCCTGCTTGAATCAGTGCATTGAGAGCTTGAGAAAATGAACTAAAATTAATTTTGCTGAAAAGAAAACACACAGTGGGTGGCAGCAAAAAATTAACACATGTATCCTCTTCATTAAACACTAGATGAAGAGAAAAGCAAGAAGCTTTTTAAGTCACTACTGGAAGATAACAACAAATAAAGAAAAAAGCATGAACTTTGGACTTAAAGACCTCAAATTGAACCCC
>NW_006203430.1:5631888-5658504 GCF_000334495.1 Tupaia belangeri chinensis
CCATCCCTGCTAATTCAATTCACCAAATATGAATGCTTGTCATTTCACAGACTATTTGCCAGGACTGGGAAAGATACTGTGCTTTTGTATAGGAAGAGAATCTGATAGAGAAGCAAATAACTGGAAGACAGATGAAGGCAACATGGTGTGTGTGAAAGGCTCACCAAAAAGGAGGGAATGATTCACTTTATCTGTTACAAGGTGATAGGGACAGTCCCCTTATTTGGTGAAGTCCAAGGTGGGTTTTGAAGGATGTCTGACACAGTGTGGTGTGTCCAGAGAATTACAAGCAAATGGATATTTTTTTTTTTTTTTAATGACATAAAGGAGAATGAATGGTAGGACGCAGACTTGAAAGATCCTAGGGTTTAGGTCAAGTGAAACAGTTGAATGTTAGGCTAAGACTTTTGGAGAGGTATGGGTAAACATTTATATGCTACTTTCTTCTTCTTCTTTTATTTTTTTTTTGCAGAGGCCATGCTTACCAGAAAGAGAGAGACAGAGAGACAGAAAGCTAGAAATCACCCCCCAGGGGGAATGGCTAAGCTACAATACCTTCTCCTCCATTTTCCTCTTGGGATCTTGGGCACACACGCACACATGCCTGGTGTGAGTTTAAGCCACTGGGTCTGGGATTCAAACCATGATCGACTACATGGGAGTCCAGAGATCTAGCCATTACACCAACTGCTGGTCCCCCTATTTTCTTATTATGTGAACACAGGGTAATTAATTTAACTTCTAGATTTCTTAAATTATGAAATGAAGAAAACACATGTCCCTTATCAAGGCGTGAGAATAAACTGAAGTATTCACTGTGCCCCCCCCCTTCCCCCTGCCCTGGCAGGAGAATTTCGGTTGAGTGGCAGAAGCTGAACTGGGGAGTGGGCAAGGCTGTAGGCTGGGATCAAAACTGAGTGACTTTGTTCATATTCAAATCACATGTCTAGGGACCAGCAGTTAGTGTAATGGCTATGTCGCTGGGCTCCCACATAGTCGACCGCAGTTCACGTCCCAGGCCCGGTGGTTTAAAACTCACGCCAGGTGCATGTGCGTGCGTGCCCAAGATCCCGAGAGGAGAATGGAGAAGGGATTGCAGCATGACCATCCCCTCTGGGGGGTGATTTCTCGCTTTCTGTCTCTCTCTGTCTGTCTGGCGAGCGCACGCACCCTATAGCACAAAGAAAAACCTCTCAAAAAAAAAAAAATCACGCGTCTAAGTTAGAAGCAGGAAGAAAACAAACTGTCAAATCCAGAGTATCTAGAGATACATACCCTAGGATCTGAAGAAACCCCTAAAGGTGTAGAGAATAATCTGCACTTTCAAGTACCCTCCTTGGTGCTGGGCTGTATTATCTTGGTAAAGCTAAGCGCTGTTTCCAGCATCCCAACTATGTGTCGTTCTCAATCAGAAAGAGTCAGAGACACCTGCATGTGGTGTGGAAGCTGTAAGTGAGCAGGGCCACTGTCGGATGTAGTAGACTAACAGAGGTGTAGGGTAGGATCCCTGTCTTCCTTCATTCTGTGGCCAACCTTCCTCCCTGAGAGCTGGCCCCAGGAACCAAAGCTGTCCCAGGCAGGCCACCAAATACTCAGCTGCTGACCTGCAGAAGTGAAAGACACACAGAGGACAGAGCTTCCTGAGGACAATTCCGTGAGCTCCCCATCCAAATTCCACCTCGACTGCTGCATGTGCCTGACTTCTCAGATTGACTGGTTAGTCTCCATCTTTTCTCTCTCAGTCGTTTGCTTTCGCGGCACTACCCACAATTGTGGATAGCTTGATTTCTAGAATAACATTTCGAGTTTATTTATTTTTTCCATGAGTGAATGAGAGTGAGTTGGGGAGTGGCACCGATAGAATCGTTGTCTCTACCTTCACTCAGCCCAGGATCACAGGCATGCACATGCCCAGAAAGTTCAGAGAGGTTTCTGGTGAACCCGAAAGTGTCTCATGTCGGTCCGTCTCACAGAGCATGAGTTCCTACTGCGCCAGAATCCAGCCCCCTGGAATACATTCTTAATCCCGTATTAGAGCAACTCTGCTCCCTTGCTGAATCCTTACTAACAAACTATTGTAACTCTTTAATTGGTTTGCAGAGCTCTTGTGAATTGTTGCAGAATGTGAAGCCACTAATATCTTTTTTGTCTAAATTGCAGCCCACGCAGTAGAGGTTGGTGATTTACTGCAGGTTAGTGGAGGAGACAGTCTTAGGGTTTCTAGTCACTTGTGAGGATTATGATTATGAATCTAATTATGGTACACATGGCTGAGGCAGAGCAGCTCCCATCTGTCATTGTGGTTCAGTCTGCAAATACTGTGAAATATCAGTGTTTGTCATCCCTATAGGGAACAACTAACAGGAAGCAGCTACAACAAGAATGAACTTCTCGTCGGCCTGCTAGCTTTCTGTGTATCCTGCTGGGCACTACTGCCCAGCCCAGCCCAGTGTTTTCCTGAATGCCAGTCATAATTCATTAGTTTATTACAAAATAAAGTCAGTGGGCCTCGGTCCACTTTTTCTGAAATATAGTAGAAAATAAAATGAAACAAAAACATCAGAGAGTATTACATGTTGTTTGAAACTACGTCCTGATATATTGGATTACAGCACTTAGTGCATCTTTTAGGGTGGGTCACACTAAAAAAAAATAAAAATAAAAATAAAAAATATGGTGTTAAAACCGGTTCTCCAGAAGAACTCTGCTATATCAAACAGGTTTGTATAGGACACAGATGAAACTCATGTAATTCCTTTACCTCAACCTCTTGGAGCCAATAGTATAAGGCAGTGGCCCTGTGAACACAGACCTGTTAGGACAACACACACACCCTGCAGTGGGCTCTCTCTGGCTACCAAGTGAGTTAATGTCAGAGCAGTTTTGCCATTAAAAAAGAAATTAAGTCTTTTTTTTTTGGAGGTTGTCTTTTGCTATATGGCACATGCACTCGCCAGAAAGACAGAGAGACAGAGAGACAGAAAGCAAGAAATCATCCCCCAGGGAGGATGGCCACGCCTCAATTCCTTCTCCTCCATTCTCCTCTCGGGATCTTGGGCATGCACATACACGCACCCAGTGTGAGTTTAAGCCATGGAGTCCTGGACTTGAACCACGGTTGACTACATGGGAGTCCAGTAGCGTAGCCATTAGCCCATCTGCTGCCCCCCCCCCAAAAAAAAAATTAGTCTTAAAACATTAAGTTTTCAGAGCATTTCTATTTTGAGATTGCAGGTAAGGCTCAAAATCTGTACCCCAATTATAACAAAGTATAAGTGCTAAGCTGTAAACATGTTTTAGAAATAAAATATTAATTAAATAAAGGAAAACAGCTCTAAATTTTTAGCTGTTAAAAGATGCATCTTAGGTTAAGCAAGTCCAAGAAATGAAAAGATTAATTCGTAAAGCATAAGGTATAGTGTGATTGGCCCACATTGCAAATAGAATTGCCAAACAAATCTTTAAATTGAATGCTTCCCTAAGCAGTTGAAATGTGATTTGGTTTTCAAATGTGTATTCAGGAAGTTTTTAGGGTAATGCAGGATGAGTTGGCTGGCAAACACACTCAAGGTGGAATAGCCAATTAAGAGATGCATAGGGTGAGATAAACAAATATGTAACATCTACACAAAGACCTATACACAACTGTTTACAGCAGCTTTACTCATAATCATCTAAAGCAATCTAATCAGTCACCAACTGATCAATCAATCATTGTGCCATATCTGTATCATGGAATTTTATTAGCCATGAAAGGAAATTGAATATGGATATTTGGGGATTCATGGATAAATCTAAAAGCATTGTGCTATGAGAAAGGAGTCAGATAGAAAGGCCACAGACTCTATGATTTCATCCATATGCCAATCCCGAAAAGGGGAAGACATAGAAATGAAAACCAGGCTAGTAGCTACCAGAGACAGGAGGAAGGGAGACTGACAATGAGGGGACACAAGGAACATTGGGGTGATGAAAATACTAGGTATCTCTGCGATAGCACTTACAGGACTGCATATGTTTGTCAACGCATAGAACTACATACCTAACAAGGGCGTAATATTAGTGAATAGAAATTACACCTTAGTGGCTAAGAGAGAAAGGTGGAGGTAGAGAAAGAAAGAGGCAGGGGAGGCAAAAAGAAAAAGTGAGCTGAAGCAATTTGGCACGGAATGACCAAGACCACAAAAGTGATGAACAGGACAGAGAGGAAAAGTAAAATTCAAGACAACATAAAAATGTAAATGAAGAAACAACAGCAGCTGAAATCTAATATGTGCCTGATATAGAGGCAACATGAAAACAAAGCACATCTGTAAATAAGTAAATGTTGAAAAGAATACAGAAATGGTCTTAACTGGGAGGAATTGTTTCATGACATCTCAACATTCTAAAAGAAATATAGTCGCAAGGTCCTTGAGCACTTCTTTGTGGTATTTCAACAGAAGCTGCTTCACTGGCTTGTATCCCTGGGGATTTCCCTAATAGAAAAATTTATGGCAAGGATAAAATTAACAATGCTGGATTTGGAGGGAACTAGTTCTTTTGCAAATCCCTTTGCTTGAAATTCTGGGAAATGATGTTTTGACAGTTCAAGACCTATTACAAAAGCACCAATTTATAGGATTACAGTTAGGTTATTGAGAGGCTTTTGACTAAACAAAACTTTGCTATTTTCATAAATAAAAAAAAAAAACACTACTCGAGTGAGCTGTAGTCACTTAGATTCATGTGCCTACACATTTGAACAGTGTGTATTTCTATCCTATTTGCAAGATATGAGCCTTCTGCTCCAGCCCAGCCAGATTTATCGCTGAAGTTTACACAGGCCATGCACACCCTGTGCTCTTTCCTGTACTGTCCGTGCAATAGGACAAGTACTCTTTCCTGTTTTAATACCAACACTCTTTGATTCACCATGACGAATCCAGCATCCCATACTGACTGTCCTCCTTCCAGTTCAGACCTTGCAGGTCTCTCTACACGAGTTCCTTCATAACTCAACACACACTGTCCCGACTGGCATTAAGCTTTGTAGTGCCTATCTGAGAATAGCTGGGCAATTCAGAATGAGACCATTTCTTTGGCTTCTCTACTCTCTTCATACCAGTCTCAATGTTGGCTATAATTTATTTAATAAATGATGATGCACCTGAACCCACATGGAAAGGTGTCCTGAGTTCACGTCTCGAGACCTCCCTTACCATGGGCATGTATGTATGCCTGTGATCTTGGCCAGCTGAAACTTGTGGTGGATCATAGCACCAAGACTTTATTGGAGGTTCCTCTCTTTCTTACTCTCCCTCTCTCTCTCCCCCTTTCTCTTTCATGGAAGAAATAAATAAATAGCTTTTAAAAATAAATTAAAGCTATCTTTTACTTGTACAAGAAGTTACCATTTGTTACAGTTGATAAACTTGGTGCGGTTGAAAGTTTAGTAACAGCTATTATAAACTTCTCATTTTTGCAGGCCATTTAATAAGTACTTCCATTAAATCTTCTTTGGGTGCCTACCAGGTACTATGTGAATCCTTTTGCTTCTTCCTTTCATATATGCCTGTAGATGCTCCAATCCCACTTCCTCTTTACTGCCAAGAAATTCTACAACAGACAAAAGAGTTCAACCCATGTTCCTTCAGGCTGTTCCTCCTCCTGAAGCCTCGGAGGGATGTCTGCCCAGAGAAAACAGGTGTCCTCAGGCACTTTCATTCCAAGGCTCCAGGTTTCTGCTGACTTGTTTGGTAGGGACAATCAATGATCTGGTGAGGCTTCTCAGTGGCCACTTCAGAGCCCCAACCATAGCCGAGGGCTGGGAGATGTGCTGCTTGGTTTGGTGGGTTACATACGCAGCAGTGCTAGTGCCTGTGTGGATGATTGCAAGGAGAGCAAACTTCATTCCAAAAAGTTTGTGGACGATGCATGCTATGAAAAAAATCTATGCAAAGATTTTGAAAATATTTGCACCAAAATAAATTTGTACTTTAATTCCATTTTTCTATAAACTCTTTGAAGTCTTCTCATACACTCTTCTTTGACTCATAGGTTTTTATCTCTGCCTTATACTTCTCAGTAGCAAATGGAATTCGGAGAACAGACAGCGGCATAGCAGTAATGTGGCACTCTGCAAAGCTGACCCACACAGGGAAGTTCCAGATTCACCTCTATGCCTATGATTTTGGGCTGGCTTAAAGTGAGGGTGGATTGCGATGTCAAGACCCTGTTGATAGTGTTCTCTTTTTCTCTTTCTCTCTCTTTGTATACACACACACACACACACACACACACACACACACACTCCTATGTTTGTGGTGGCAGTTGTTATTTCATTCTTTTCCTAAAAGCAATGTGTGCGTGTCTTGAAAAATACACTAGCAGTCCTGGGGGATGTGGGACCAACACCAACCACTTAGCCTAGGTATCCTCAAGATAATGAATGAGCCAAACAGCAGTGTCAATATTACCTGTCATCATTTTTCCTTCAAGAAGCTAAACACCTGCTTTTTGGGAAATTCTGGTGACCATCCAACAATTTGCAACAAAGTCTGAGCATTCAGTTTCAGAAGCCGAAGGACAAAGTTCTCCATATCCTCTCTGCATTGTGGTCCACATCCATTAGTGTTAACATAAAAACACTAGCAAATTCACTGAAATGACATTCAGTCCAACATGGAATTCGATTATCTGTGTGGATTTCTAAATAAATACATTTAACTGATCAGAGCAGAGTGCAGAGAGGTCTTCAAACCCAAACATTTCTCATGATGACCAAGTGGAAACAATTTTCTCTCTGTTTATGGCAAACAGGTCAATAAACAGCTTCTAACACAAGCCATTTGAAGCTGTATCTGAGGCTTCTCTGACTTCTCTAATCTAATGTTTATAGTTCCCAGTGCTATTGACTTGTTAATTGATCAGTGTTTCCCACTTGCTCTCTCAATGACATCCTCTCAGGATGCTCCTAAATTATAAGATCAGGGTAGACGCATGTGGCGTTAGTTAACTCTGGGCCACATGTGTTGTCCCCACCTATCCCCATCTCTTGCTGGAGAAACAGGTTACTGTAGGGTAGGTTCTGCTCCACAGCTACGGTGCCCAAGAGTTGAGTGTGTGGTATAGTGTGCTAGATTATCTGCTTCTCCACCATGGCCTTCCACATACTTGGCATAAAAACACTCTCAATCTTCCAGAATAAGGTGCATCACTCCTAATTCACTTCAGCAAAAGAATGATGCAGTATTGATCCCCAACTCCTAAGATTCTTGGATTATGAAAATAAAAATACTAAATGTCACTGTCTATAACTATAGCCATAAGGATTGTTGATATCTGTTTGCTATTACAATATTCTTTTTTAAAAAAAATTTAGTTTCTAATGACTTTAAACACTTTTTTTGTTTGCTTTATTTTTGCCATAGGGCATGTGCATTCATCAGACAGAAGTAAAGAGAAAACGAAAGTGAGAAAGCACTCCCCAGGGGGATGGTTATGCCACAATTCCCTTTCCTTCGCTCTGCTCTTGGCATTTTGGGCACACACACACATGAGCCCGGCATAATTCTCAAGCTGTCAGTCTGGGACTCGAACCACAAAGCTGGGCATGTAGGATTCAGCACTTTAACTCCATGCTATCTGCTGGTCCTTTAAGGACATTTTTAACCTTTTTAAAAAAAAAGTTTATTTATTTCATGAGACAGAGAGACAGAGAGGCACTCTGACAAGGTCTCATGCCATGATCCTGTGTCCGCCAATCTTCTCAGCCAGCCAGGATCATGGTACCAAACCTGTGATCTTCCATACATCTCCAGCATTGCTTGAGCAGTGTGCTACTTCTGTGCCACTGAGCCAGTTCTAAACACATGGATATGCACATGGATAATTTCTGAAATTATACTCCTAGGGTAAAAGGAAAACACAATCCTTGTTGCCACAAATCGTCACTGTTTAACGTAACACTCCTGAAATAAGTGTATTCACTCTTTAATGTAAAAAATAATTTAAGTATTTCTAAAGTTTCTCCTTCTTCCATAGGAAGCGATTACTCAGTCCAAATAAAACCCTCCAACTTTAGAGACATTCTCCACTACAGAATGATTTGCTGGTGGGATGATACAAACTCTGCTTCTTGGTTATGCAGGTGAAACAATTTTAGCATAAAATTCTAGCTTACAAATTCATGAAGTGAAATTGAGGGCAACAAATATGTTTTAAGGCATTATGCTAAGCATCTTATCATGAATATGTTCTACTGCCCTTCCACAGATGTAATCTGAGAGCTAAGTTTTTACCTAAGAGAATAAACACACACACACACACACACACACACACACACACACACACACACAAAATCAGGACAGACAGGTGGTATCAGAAAAGCTTCAGTGGTCAAGGTGATGTAAGAAAGATGTCTACAGGATGGCAAGATTTTGAGACTAAGGCATGAAGAGAAGGTGTTATAGCTAGACATAGAGGCTGAGAAGTCTGCGGTGTGTTCTGACTCCAACCATCAGGAATCTTAAACTAGGTGCAGAAAGATGAAGTGTTAGCCAATTGGACTGAAAATGTGGGTGGGGGAGGTCTTGAAGAAAAGTTGAGACTTATAAATTAATTAATTAGGTAGTGAAGGATGAGATCATAGCTACATGTTTGTAAAAAATAATTTAGTTTTCTTTCTGGAAGGAATAGAGAAAGAAAAACAAAAAGGGAATCAGGCAATAAGTCTGAGGGAAAAGCCCTTTCTCATTCCCAGGGAAGGGAAAGTGGACCTAGGTACATAAACGGGAGGGAAGGAGCAGCAGCGTGTTTCAGAGGCAGGGCAGAGTTTCTCTCCTAAAACGAAGGCATTGTGGTAGGACGGCAAGGCTGAGGTGAGGGTAGGAGGGGCTATGCCATAGGAACAAAAGGTTATGGAAGCATATGAAGACTGTGAGTCCTGCCTGACCAAATGTTTCCTGGGTCCACTGAGCAACAAGGGCTACAGTTACTGAGACCAAGAAAGGGAGTGGCGAGTGCAGAGAAGGCAGCATGTTTAGTCAGTAACGCCATTCTGGTAACAGGACTGCACCTGATGTATAGTAAGATGTGCCAGACCTAACTGCCACTTGGTTATGTGTAAAGAAGTAAATCCTTGGGGTCAAGGGGTGGCATAGCGGTTAAGATGCTGGACTCCTGCCTGGCTGACCATGGTTCGAGTCCCAGACCTGAAGGCTTGAAACACTCTGGGATCATGTGAGTGCATGGCCAAAATCCCAGGAAGAGAATGGAGGAGAAGGGACTGTGGTGTGGCCATCCCCCTGGGGACTGATTTCTCACTTTCTCTCTCTGTTTCTCTGCAGAGAACACATACCCTATGGCAAAAATCTCTCTAGGGGGAAATAAAGGTAAATCCTTAAATCTTCATTTACTCATTACCTGTAGGAGTGAAACACTGGGCTACAGAGTTGGTATAGTGCTCGTACAATACTGTAGGTTTGCTACTTTAGATATTTCATTTGAATTTAGAAAGGTATGTATGAGAGTGTGTATGTTTATGTCTGTAGAAGTAGCCCAAGTAAAAGAAGAGTGAGGAAGGATTTTTTTTTCTACTTTATGTATCTAAGATGATGTGTTTTCTAAGACCCTGGTGGAAAACTCAAAGAGCTCCTATGATATCTGCCTAATAGAAGTTGTCATTTTATCAGAGCAATAGGGTCTCTGTCCCTAGCCAAGGTGATTCACTGATTGAGTATGAAAAAGGCATTTTATGGTAGACAGAGCAATGAAAGAACTAACTTCAGACTTTTAAGTAGGATGCTGACAAAATAAGAAATACACACCCTGTGCTCATATCTGCTCATTTGCACAATTCTCCCAAACATTCCATTTTATAGACTCAGCAGCCCAGTTCTACCTCTCTATCAAACGGCATGAATTTCCTGTCTACTATTCATCATGCTGTCTGCACCAAGACTTGAAATCTTTAAGTGATATATTACACAGTTCATCTGTTCATGACACTAATGAAATCTAAAACATTTCATGCTGATACCTCTAATTTTGTATTGAGCAAGTGCCAAAATAACCACCTGGGAATTTAGACTTTTAGTTCAAGAATGCACTGTTCTCTCTAGGATCTGATCTTTGTCATTCATTAACTTAATATCTATTTATTTTAGCCATATAATGACCTAATTTTGCAAAGACGGAGATTATACCTAAGAGGATCTGTAATTTCAGCCACATTTTGAAAGAAAAGCTTTAATTAAGGGCGATGTTTTTTAGAAGAAACATAGATATTTTCACCAAATACTTATTTAATGATGTTACTATGCTTGAATAAAGGAAAGTTGTGTGAATTACTTTCTAAGTTGGAAGCCAAAGGTCAAGGTAAAACTCTCAACAACCTAAAAAGACAAATCTCCCACTTTTGTTAAACACAAACACATATGTGTACTTTATATCCATACATATATATGTATATATATATTTATCTATGGTTTTTAGTCTGTGTTTAAATATGCACAAGGTATTTTGGCAGATGGGGGCAAAAGGCAAGTTTTACCTACTCCACAAAAATGTTTAATGAAAGTGATTCTGTGGTATCCCATAAATGTAAAAGCTTCACTGACAAGATTTTACTTTTCTTCTGACTGTGTGGGAGTTATAGGCACTTAATAAATGCTTACAATAAGAATGAAGAGACGACTATTTAATATTATCTTAGAATACGATGTAGCTATATCATGACAAGGAATATCTTACTCCGTTCTTGTTTTGCTAACAAATACCTGAGACTGGGTTATTTTAAAGACATAGAGGCTTATCAACTCACAATTTGGGTGGCTTGGAAATCCAAAGGCATTGAGATCTGTCTGGCTTCTAACATGGCTGACAGAAACACAGGATGGCAGGTCCGTGCAGCAAGAGAGCAAGCTGTGGTAGCACTCTTTTATAGCAACCAGCTCTCATAAGAACTAGACCTTTCTCACAAAAGCTAGAATTCACTGGATCTTGAGCGAGGTCAATCATCTATTCATGGAAGTGCGGGATCCATGGTGAAGTCACTGTGTTCCAATCACCATCTACCAGGCCTCACCACCTCCCAACACCAAATTCCAAAACATGAAACTTTGGGAGACAAATCATTATTCAATCATAATAATGGGTTGAATAAAACTACATTGAAATTTTTGTGTATGTTTCTTTAGGTATGTTTTGGCAGCCAATACTCTATTTTGACTAAAGATAAACCTCTTCTGTTCTTTGTCATAACATATCAATTTTCTCTAATGGTGCCTAAAGTGGCCCCAGTCACCACACCCTTGAAGTATCTGATGTTTACATTTTAATCTCACACATTGACTATCCCCTAGAATAGGCTGGGGATAACAGAATGATTACCCTGCAAAGTTCAGTCTCATGGGGGATGGAAAATAGGGATCCAAGTGCTCCTACTTCTACCTGCACACCTTTGCAGCCACTTTCCTACCCGGCTGGCCACTGTCTTCATTTTTGCCTGAAATTCTTTTACAAAAAGTGCTCCCTTCAGCATCTAGCAATTAATCAGAGTGTCCTGGGTACCAGCTTACAGAAAGCAATTTAAGTATTTAGTTTGTTCTCGATTCCTTATTTAACAATTTGACTTTGAAAGGAAAGAAGAAAAAAGAGAGAAATATTGAAAACAAATTCCATTAGTGTCTGAGAATATTTTAGCATAAGCACACTATCCTTGTCTGATAACTGAATGATGACTATAATAAAAGCTCAGTAAATGATAAAACATGATGGTGGCACGAGAAAGAATTAACTCCATCTGATTCTCCAGTGTTTTTTTAAGCTTGCTTCTTGCTTCATTGTATCAAAGCAAAAGGGCTCTGAGTTTTTTGTTTGTTTGTGTGTGTGTGTGTGTGTGTGTGTGGTGTGTGTGTGTGTGTGTGTGTGTGTGTGTAATAGAACAGCTGCAAATTTTAATACATTTACCAAGGATCCTCCTTTGAGCTTCTGGTTTCTCTAGCCTTTCTAATGATGTGATAAACAAGAATTCTGGACTGTGTATGAGCTATCAAAGGGTGTGAAGCCGAAGCAGGTGTAAATCAGCTATTTCCATTAATATACACACACTGCTGGGGGCATTAAGAATAGATGTAAGGTTACTTCTGACAACTGTCACTCACTGTGACCTAATATGAGGAGGTGGGTTGGAGAATTCAAGCCTACTGTCCACTGCTTCTAAGCCAGTAGTTATTGGGTGAGGGTGCACTGAGTTTTGTTTTCTATCTCCATTAACTTTCGTGGTGTTAATAGCCACTTTCAAGTGTTTTGGAGTTTATGAAAAATGATGAATAGATAATATGGTCTATAGTGTTTGGCTGAATATTATTACCATTATTGATGTAATTATGATTAAATGGTGGCAAAACAAATTCATTAGCAATATAATTTCATGCCATTGAAAGTACTAAATACAAAGTCAGGTCTGGATTCTGACCACATTTTGGTAAAAAATCATATTTCCAGCTCTTCTGTTTAATATCTCTGTGCCTCACTGTAGCCACATGCAAAAGAAGGGAGGCTCTCTAGGCTCTCTGGAGTGGTACAGTTTGCAGGATGCCATGACCCAAGCTAAACTCATTACTCATCTGCTTCTAGGTAAGCAAGGGCATGAGGAAATGAGCATTTCTAGATTTTTGTTAGTTAAGAAAAAAATATATTGATATCTACATCCAAAATAGGGCATTAATCAGTTTATTCATTTTAATTTTTCAGAGGGCACATGCACTCTTCAGAGAGAGATGGAGAAAATAAGTGTCTCCAAAGGAGATGGTTATACTGCAATCCCTTCTCCTTCCTTTTGGGAGTTTGGGGAATGTCTGCACACTTGCCCAGAGTACTTTTCAAACTGACAGGTCTAGGACTTGAAGTGGCCAGTTGGCTACGTGGGATCCAGTCATCTTCACCACCACACCAATGACTGAACCTGAAACAGGGCTTTTTCATTTTTGGAGAGGTTTTTGCTATAGGGTTCATGTGCTCACCAGACAGACAGAGAAAGACAGAGAGACAGAAAGCGAGAAATCATTCCCCAGGAGGGGATGGTCACATCACAATCCCTTCTCCTCCATTCTTCCCTTGGGATCTTGGGCATGAACGCACACCCGTGAGTTTAAGCCACTGGGTCCAGGACTCGAACCATGGTCGACTACATGGGAGTCTAGCAACATAGTCATTACATCATCTGCTGGTCCCGAAATAGGGCTTTTAAATGTAGATTCATGGACAGTGTTGTGTTTTTGAAGTTGTTTGAATCTCCTGAAACTGCATATAAATTTTATTTATGTGTCTATGTGCATTGTTCTGGAAAGCAGATCTAGTATTTTTATCAGATTGTTTATGAATCTGTGACATGATGACACCTCCTCTAAATTGTGAACCAAGGATTTCTAAAGGTTCATAATTGGTGATTAAAGTAACAACATTATAAATAATAATACTTTACATTTTCATAGAAAAAATCCTTGCTAAAGATCACATCAGAATCCAAGCTTTTTAGTTTCAGGTCAGTTAAGATAGTTTAAGGAGTTAGACAGAGGCACAAAAGTAAACTGTTAATCTCTGCAAGGCTGATTCACATGGGAGGGTTTCAGATTTCCATTAGGAGACACCCCCCACCCGGGTATGCTGGGCACTGGTATACCCATGATCTGAGGTTAGCTGAGGTTGGGGGTGGATCCACAGCATTGAGATCCTGTTAGGAGTAGTCTCTCTACTTCTCTCTCTCTCCCTCTCTCTCTTTCTCTGTCTCACTCATGGAAGAAATAATAATAATAATAAACCTTAAAAATATAGTTTACCAGTGATAGTATCATTGTTCTGATTCTGCACAGTACAAATCCTGAGAGAAGGGTTTGGGTGCAGGTGGTTTATTTAAGAAGCCCTCCTGGAAGTTCTGAAAGTGAGGGATAGGGAAGTGAGAGAAGACTGTGACAAGCATATTCCCAGTGGGTCACTGCTGTAGTGAATTCCTAGGAAGCTTTTGCAGAACTCTATAGAATGAGCCATGGATTGTCCAAGGGACTGAAAGAGGAGCTGGAGCATTTATGCATTTATTAACATTTCTGTTGCTCACCGATGAGAAGCAGGGCACCGACCACAGGCTTCTCCAGGCTGTACTGTGTGTGGGCTCAACAAACTTCCAAGAAGCTAGAGAAAACCCCCAGGCAGGGAAACCTAAAGCTGCAGGAACAAGGTAGAGAGACAGCAGCTACATAACGGAACCAACCAACAGGTTGTGACCATCCTTCCTCCCCCATACACCGAAATCCAGTTATTCAAGTTGCAACTTTGAAGTTCACTTTAGAACACATTTGGTATAAATCCCTGGGTCATATTCATGCTGTCACGCCTTCATTCAGACTTTCATAATCATTTTGTCAAGTATTGCAAGGGTTTCCCAGCTGAGCTCTTTGCTCAGGTAGCCCATCCCCTGGTCTACATTGCTGCTCAGGCAACATTTCTGTCTAACCTTATCTTCCTCTGAGTTCATGCTCTTCAGTGTCATGTCAATGCTATCAATAAAAGGTTTAAATTTCTTGGCTTTGCTTATAAAGTACTCCCCGGTGTCATTTTCACTCCACATTCAGTTTTTATTTCTTATATCTGTGCCCTCACACTTCATCTTTAATATACCTGGTAAATGAACTCCAGTGAAGTCATCCTTCACAATCTTACCCAAGTACGCCCTGAAGTTAAGACTTCATTGGCAACCCCTTGATCCCCAAACCACACACTCAGCCTTACCTTAACCCCTCATATGCCAACACACTCATGTCTCTTTTCTATTTCTATATTACATGCATCATTATAGTGGTACCTGGTATAGAATAGTTTCTTCAAATGACTAAACTAAATGAGAACATGTACCTCACTGTATTATATTTTCCACTTTTCTATTGGTATCTTCTGTAAGATTAAGATCCAAAGATATGAGAGTAGAGAGGATAAATGTAGATACCAGAGACTCTAAGGGAAGGACAGCAGGTGGTAGGGAGTGGGTAAGAAGGGAAAAGGGAGGAAATATTTAACAAAAGAATATAAATTTCTTTGTGGAAGAATGTTCTGTAATTTTTGTTTTATAAATTAATTTTTTGGAGAGATTTTTGCTATAGGATGTGTGCGCTTGCTGGAGAGACAGAAAGCAAGAAATCACTCCCATGAGGGATGGGCAGGCTAGAATCCCTTCTCTTCCATTCTCCTCTTAGGATTTTGGGCATGCACACACGCATACACGCCTGGCTTGAGTTTTAAGCCACCGGGTCCGGGTCTCAAACCTTGGTCAAATACGTGGAATTCAGTGATGTATCCATTATTCAATCTGCTAGTTCCAATTTTTTTAATGGTAAAAATAAAACGAAACCTAAAAAACAGTATCCTTTCTCACCAACCTCCACATCCAACATAGTTGTCATAATCTATGTTCAAAATACAGAGTGGCATGGTGGATTGTGAATGATGAGGAGGCAAAATCACATATTGCCTTTGACACTCACTAGCTATTGATCATGAGTAAAATACCTAGCTTATGTGATTTTACTTTGCTTACTTGTAAAATAAAACAGGCCTACTCCATAGATTATATGACGACTCCCATCTAGTCACACTCCTTCCTGATGACAATATTATACATCGGTGCATGTTCCCATGTAGTTTACAGAGACTCCTGCAGGAGGATCCTCTATACTCAAGGCTTCGGAGGTGGCTGTGTAACCTGCTTGAGTGTTTGCCGTTTGCAGAAGCAACATACGTCACATGGAGCAAACGCTTCAACAGCCATTGTTTGGCTTGACCGTGGCAATCCTTCCCCACCAGAAGAAAGGCGTGCCCCATCTGAAGGCTCTACTTCAGCCAGGATCTCAGCATAAAGAAAGCACTTGGAAAAGAGCCACAGTCGATACACAGCCTCCACAGCCGGCATTTAATAAGAGCAAGACATAAACTTCTGATCTTGCAAATCATTGAGATAGGATGTAAGTTAGCCCAGTGTATCTCAGCAGAACCTCACTCTACAGCGGTGGGAGAATTCAGTAAATCCTGTAAAGCAAAATGCTTAGGGAGGCCAACACAGGAAAAGCATTTAATAAATGCAAGTTCCTTGTGTTAAACTGAAAACCTTAAGGCAAATTCAGGAATTGGCAGAAAGTAGATGTTTAAAAATGTACAATTCAATTCATTAGTTGAATTAATTAGCAAATAACAAAATACAGAGACATCCATTTTTTTCCTAGTCATTTTCTGAATGTAACCAACTGTGACAAAATTTTGTACATTCATAAATTTTCACAAAATAGAATTTATTATTTCAAAATAGGCTGCTAAACTTTCCAGGAATATTTGTATGGTCTGAAATAATTAAAGAAGTTAGGAACTCATCTTTTATAAAATCAACAAAAAGATAGGGTAAGTCATTTAATTAAGAAAGATGTATTTTGAACTTCTTCGTTGTCTTATAAAACTACAAGGTTAACAACACATTACCAAATACCCACTCACTAAGGTTATTATTTTTTTATACCCCATAGACCATAAGAACAAAGTAATGGTATGATTTGAGTTTAAAGGTTCTTTTTTTACCTTCTGTATGCTTCTCAATAAGTCAATATAAAGAAATAGCTATCTTTAAAATAGGTATTCAAATCGTTCATTTCAGTTCACAGACTTATGACATTCACTTTTTTTTCCCCAAAAAGCTTTCTGCCATAGTGTGTGTGGACTCCCCAGAGAAAGATAGTGACAGAGAAAGTGAGAAACCACCCCCAGGGGGATGGCCATGCTGCATTCCTTCCTCCTCCATTCTCCTCCTGGGACTTTGGGCATAGATGCACATGTGCCTGGCATGATTTTCACCTGTGGGGTCTGGAACTGCAATGGTGGTCAGGGATGTGAGAGTCCAGCATCTTAACCACTACCCCATCTGCTGCCCCCGACCTTTACTTTTAAACTTCAGAAAAATATAGAACTAACTATAGAAGTGATAGAAACTTGCTTTTATCACAATTGATTTTACTTAGCCATCTCATTTACTGAGTCTAAGTTTTTATATAGAAAAGATATGATTCAGGCCAGCTATTGGTTCAAGGACATTAGGACCAGCTAGTGGCTCAAAGGTAACCCTATTCTGCCAGCTGTCCCCACATGGGAAGGTCCCCAGTTCATGATCTAGATCCTTCCTTTGCATGATGGGTGTAAACATGTATTCACGATCGTCTGCAGATGGAGTAGATTGTGGTGTGAAGATCTCATTGGGGTTGACTCTCTCTATATCGCTTTTTCTTTCTTTCTCATCCAAGAAATGAATAAATAAACTTAAAAAAAAAAAAGAAAACCATTCCTGGGATCTACTTTCTCATTATTTCTCCGTATTTTACACAATATTGCCTCAAGGAACAACATTAATTTCTATTATCCAGCTAGTTATAAAGCTGTAGAATAAAAAAGAAAAAAATTAAAATATGGTCTTAAGTCTTCCAAGAGTCTGTTCCTTCTTTAAAAGGAAGACAATAGAAATTAAAATTTATTGAAAAGATTCCATGAAAGTAGAGGCTGTGCCAATAGAACAGTGACACACTACTGTTAATTTAAAAAGCAATTTATTTATCAGAAACCTATTAAATGTCATTTATTTGCCAATCCCTGTAACTAAAGTTTGCAAGATGGCAAGACTTAATTTCCTGTCCCCAGATAGTGTAGGTCTAGTGCAAGTAGACCACATAGGTACATATAAAACTATATAAAATCTACATGTGACTGTGAACATGTCTGATTGCTCTATCCTAAAGGCAGACAGGAAGAGTTGAGAAAACAGAGAGGGACACTGGGGATGCTGGTTGGTGGGATCAGGGAAAGGTTCTGGGAGAAGATGGCAGTCGGGTATGAATCAATTGTACAAAAGAAAGCCATAAGGCAGGACTGGAGAAAAACCAATGAAACATTTAAAAAGATAAATGTGAAGCCCTTCCCTGGTTAAGCTGCAACAGAATTAGGCAATTGGTCATTTCTTCCCATGTCTAATCATTTAGTTTTGCTCTCCTCAGGGGATTAAGTGCAAGGTGCCTTTGTTAACAAAGCAGAAATGGCTCCTGTCCTAGTGCAGCTCTGGGTCTTACAACAGGGAGTGTGTCACAGGGAGAAGCCAGCACCAAACTCAGAGTACGAGACTCAGGCAGGCTCAGCAACATTCGTTGCTGGAGGCCAGATGGTGAAACGGCAGAAAAATACAATCCTCTGTGGAGCTGACCCACATGAGAAGGTTCCAGTGTGCACCCAGAGACCTCCCCGAGTACACTGGGCATATATTGCCCATGATCTGGGGCTGGTTGAGGATGAGGGTGGATCACAGCATCAAGACCCTGTCAAGGATGCTGTCTTTGTCTCCCATTCTTAGAGTAAATAAAAATACACTTTTTTAAAAAAAGAAATATCCAGGACCAGCCGATGGTGTAGTGTTAAGGTGCTAGACTCTTAACTTGACCAACCACAGTTCTACTCCCAGACCTAGCAGCTTTAAAATCATGCTGGGTGCCTGTGCATACATGCCCAAAACCTCAGGAGGAGAATGGAGAAGGGATTGCTGTGTGGCCATGCTCCCTGGGGCATGATTTCTTACTTTCCCTTTCACTGTCTCTCTCTGTGTGTCTCTCTCTGGCGAATGTATGTGTCCTATGGCAAAAACCCTTTAAAAATATATTCTTTTGTTGATAGAAAAGTAAACAAAAGTAATTTCCACATGGATGCACAAAATAAAGGCATGTCTTCTTTCTTATCCTCTGAGAAGTGAGCCAGCTCTAGCATCCTACACGCTGCTATGCTGTAGGATGAAATACACGGAGTCCTTTCAAAAGCCCACTCTTTCATTAACACTCTCCAGCCAAATGTCTATGGGCTTCTCCAGCAAGAAGTCACTAATTTATTTCTCAAACATCTGATTAGCTAGTATGTGTCAGGTAGTGCTCTGGGCATGGAGGTATGAAGACAGTCTCATCTTTACACATTCCAGGACTTTATGGTCTAAAGGAGGAAAAACACAGGGACAGTTTTGATGCAATATAGCTAGTGTATAATTGAAGAATGTGAAAAGATTTTGAGAAGTTGTTGAGGCCCTGCGGGTCAGTCATCAGAAAAGGTTCACCACTCCAGAATGTCTCAAACATGAAGGGTGGGTGGACGTTTCTCCATGGTATACATACAGGAGGAGGGGACGAACAACAACCAGAGAGCTGTTGAGGCTGGGATCTCCCTGAAAGACACAGCCACGCCTTTCGAATTATGTCTACACTAGGGGAAAAACAAAACCCCAGGAATATCTGTGTTTCATTAAAGCAGGCTCTTTTCAGGGTGATTTATATTTCAAAATGCTCTTTAAAGGGCTAAGATATTTCATTCCACAATCCAAGCAGAGCATCAAATGAAATCACGTATAAAAACATTCATGATAATGTAACCTAAAGGACTGTGCTGATTACACAGATTTATCGAGAATAATTTCTTTGCTTTTTCAGTAAAAACGGGCAAAAGATCAGTCAAACATTGTTATTTTAAAATAGGCAGCAATAAGATCTCCCAGAAAGCAGAAACTTTTATTTTTGCTGGCAGATTACTATGTGTGAGTCTATTTACTTGCTGAAATATTTTTCTCAAATGAAAAGAACAGCTTTGGAAAGAGAAAACCATGTTCAGACCTTGCTCAGAGCTTGCTGTGATAGACATTACTGTAGCTGTCTTCTCTGCTACCCTCCCTTCCTGGCTACATGGCAAGGTGGCACCTGTGAGCTGTGAGCTTTGGTGAAAAACATCATTTCCAGGTGGAGATATCAAAGACAGGGCTGACCAAGCTCTTTCCGTGCCTGAGCAAACTCAAAGTGTCTCATTTGAGACAAAAGCAGCCACACCAATGACACACCACGTAGAGGCAAGCAGCCTTGTAAAGTCACCTGGTCTCCTAATCAGAGTTTGTATGGGTGAGAAAGAAGCATTTGCTGTGTTGAGCCACTGAGAATTTGGGCCGCTGTGGCTCCAAATATACCACCTAGTAGCTAAAAACACATGGTTACAGCCTGCAGATGTCAAGGAATTTACAAAGTCACACTCACCTGGCATCAGCCTAACCTAGATGAATAGATGACTGTGATTTGGAATCATGTATTGTCATAAACTTAGAAAATCTGCACAGGAGGGTGAGCTTTCTCAATGAAACCAAAATGTGTTAGGTACAGACTGTTTTGCTATAGTATATGTATTTTTTCAACTCTACTTTTGTTTTATATATATATATATGATATATATATATATATATATCATATATATATATGATATATATCATACTCCTGGTATGTAGGATCAGGAGTGCACAAGGTGTCTGGGAAGCGACACAGAGATGCTTGAACCTGCATTACAACATTTCCTTCTTATGTCACAACATACTTCTTTAAGGTAGGACTCTAAAATAAACCCCTGATACTCCACAAAGGGGAAATGATTGTAAGGTGAACAGGACATAGCATCATGAATTCAGCTACATAAACTAAGACAATGTGTATTATACTGAGACAATGAATATAATCACACAGTTTCCAGAAAGGAAATGGCCGAACACCCTCTCCTGAGGAGGTCCACCACCATCCCACCACATGTTACTATAAGGAGAGCAGGCAGGGCAGACGTCAAAAGCTTCCTTTCAGTCACACAGTGTACAACAGAGGCCATTTTTTTAAAAAAATTATTCTTGGAGCAAGCTTTGAAGCTTTAGCTGACTCAGTTATTATTTGCCCTTAGAGGTGATTACTTTAAAGTCATTTGCTGGCCAGCAGATAGATGGGCAAACTTCAAAGAAGGACATAGCAATGAAAGGATCAATATCTCGTACAATCACGCTAAAGAACCAAATAGCTTTATGTATGATATACTGGAATTCCCTTTAAGAGAAAGAATAGGTTCAAGTTGAGAATAAAAAGAAAAAGAGCAAAGCCATCTTTAACTGCACTGCTGACACACTCAGTCTTTCAACTGTAAATGCACAATAACCCTGAAGATCAATTTAAGATATTTCCTATGATGCACAGAATGCTGTTGGCCCTTAAATGAGAAAATGCTGGATGACATGAGAAAAACAGCATGATATTTTAAGACAACATCTAAAAACCAGAGTTATCACCAAATGCCTTCAATGGACCCCTAGTATACGTACTGAGAAGTTAGGGCTGACGACACTACATTCCAAAAATAAACTTATCATTTGATATATGCCTTTTTATTTGTACATCTAATTGGAAGCCTAAAAATATTAGGGAGGCATTGTAATATAGAATTGATATTTTCTGACCTTAACCAAAATAGTTACAAAATTAGGATCGTAAATAAGTCTTTTTTTTTTTTTTTTTGAGAGATTTTCGCTATAGGGCGCATGCACTCACCAGAAAGACAGAGAGAGACATAGAGACAGAAAGCAAGAAATTGAGAAATCACCCCCCAGGAGGGATGGTCACGCTGCAATCCCTTCTCCTCCCGGTGTGAGTTTTAAGCCACCGGGTCCGGGACGCAAACCGCAATTGACTACGTGGGAGTCCAGCGACATAGCCATTACGCTAACTGCTGGTTCCCATTAAGTCTTGATACTATGACCCCAGAGCTAAGGGATAAGAAAAAATAAAACATAGACAATTCTGAAACAGGATGCAGGTCAATACAAGGGACTGACTATATGTGTGACCTACTTGGTTTCTTTGAGTTTGCTTTATTTTTTTGTTTTGTTTTGTTTGCCTGTGAGATGGTGACTGTAGTCTACAATCAGGGAAGTCAACAAGTGATGACCAGCAGTTAAACCCTGTTAGAGATCTGTTTTTATAAATAAAGCTTTATTGAAATATAGCTGTACTTACTGTCTACAGCTGCTTTCTGCTACAACAGTAAGATTGAGAAGTTAACAATGTAAATTTTATGGCTCACAAAGCCCCAAATACTTAATATCTGCCCTTTTACAGTAAGCTTGCCAAACACTGGTCTATAGAGTTATTGTATGAACTAGAAATGATTTACTACAGGGCTCGATACATGGTAGCAGCTTTTACTAATTCATCATTCAAGTGTGCAGTGGTTAAGGTCTTAGAAGTTAAGAATAAAATGTAGTTTCAATTGCTAAATCCTATTGATCATTAATTCCTTTACCATTGTAGAAGTTTTGCTTCACTGAGGATATAGCAGAGAATCTCCACACATGTGCACCTGGCGTGATTTTCAAACTGCCAAGTATGGGACTCAAACTGCAGAGTCAGTTATGTGGGATCCATTCTCCTTAACCTCCATGCCATCTGCTGTCCCTGAGATAACACTTTTTAACCTATCATGTTGTCTGAAATTAGAACATACTTAGGGATTTTGAGGAAATAGTTTCTCTCGTGCACTGCTGGTGGGAGTGAAAATTGTTGAAACTCCATGGAGGGAAATTTGGCAAAATTCCAAGTGAATTTACTCTTTGATTATACTTAGGAATTTAGTCCTAAGATATTTGGCAACAATATAAGTGTGTGCAAGGCTATTCATTCATTTTTCTTCCTGGTAAGAGCAAAAGACTAAAAAACAACCTAAATGTTCATGCATTGGGTATTGGTTGAATGGACTACATTGTATGAACAAGAGGAGTTAAAGCAAAGAGCCTGTGATCCATTTCCCCTCTGATCACCAAGGAGACACTGGGATGGGAAAGAAGGTAGGTGACTTATCAATAGTTTAATTCCTTGTAAGCATATTACCAGATAGATGAATGACTTTTTGCTAGGGAGAGAGTCCTGATAGATGGAGTGCTTCAAGCCGGGCATCTCTGGTTTTGGATATATGATCATAATTATGACTACCAGGAGAATTTCAGATGAGCTATTTAACTTTATTCAGTATAAAGCTGGGGATGTTGCAAAGTTAAAGGCTCCCTGCTAAGTGAAGTTTCCACAACCTCCTTAGAAACCTTATCTGCCACTCTGAGTCAGAGAGCCTGGCTCTGATGTGTAAAAGGACCTGAGATACCCGTGAAATGATATCCTGATCTCTCCTGCATTACCAGTGGCCCCGTGATCACATGTGTCCTTGAAATTATTAATAAAGCTAGATACTGTATAAGGCCCCTGACCTGTGAATCTGACTTGACAATCTCATCCTTTGTTTTTGATCTTCCATGTAAAAGAGTGCTACTTGCATGTTAATGGAGCAGAGAATATCTGTACACCAGTGTGGAGTGATCTCCCAGATATACTTCTGTGGAAAAATCCAAGTGCAGAAAAATAAATATAATATGACATTCTTCACTCAAGAGCAAAACAAGGCTACAGATATATATCAGTATTGGCTTACATATGCAAAAGTTAGTATCAGGAGGTTAAATCAAAAGTTAATAGATGATTATGTCTAGAGAAAGGAGCAGCAGGGCACAAAGGAATAAAAAGTGATAAAAACTTTAAACTTTCTCTTACAAAAAGTCACATGACCTGTAGTTGGAATCATATAATTAAATCACAAAGTTAAATCAAAAGGAAAAAGTCTGCTGAAGTATTTAAATTTCCGAAACAAACCAAATTATATAAAACATTTGGAATATGGCCCACATAGAAAAAAACACTTCCAATAATTTTAGTTTTCATTCTTCTGACAGTATTTTATTTTTTTTAATTTTTGCTATAAGGCACATGTGCTCCCCAGCTCACCAGACAGAGAGAGAGAATGAGAATCACCCCCCAGGGGGTCTTGACCACATCACAATCCCTTCTCCTCCATTCTCTGGAGATCTGGGGCATGCACACATAGGCACCAGGAGTGATTTTCAAGATGCAGGGTCCAGGACCCGAGCCATGGTCAGCGATGTGGGAGTCCAACAACTTAACCATTCTGCCACCTGCTAGCCCCGATGAGGTTAAAAAGTTAAAGTTTCATCTAATCATCCTGTTACTACTGTTAGTATTAGGATTATTTTGAAAATATTACACAAACTTTAAAATGAAGTTTTGTTAAGAATCAAGATTTTCAATGAAAAATAAAAGAGGTATAAATATAATGTCCAAGAAGTTAAAAATTCTGCTAGGCTATATTTGAATTGGGAATATTATAGAAATTTGGAATTTATCCTTTTCAAAAATGTCTTAGTTCCATTGATTAAATAGGCCCATAAACAACATCACCCCACAATTGATGAACATCCCTAGTGTTTAATTGTGGCTTCAAATGACTGTTCCTCACAGAAGAAAGCAGTGCTCCTTGGAGAAAAGACTTACTTCAGGTTGGAATACTACGACCTCAGTATATCTAGTTGTGCCAGAAATGCAGAAATTATAAAGACCAGTGGGTTTGTGTCAAAGGACAAGAAATCAACATGAAGCTGTTCAACTAAGATCAACAGGATCTCAGTTTTCAATTAGAGCCAATAAGAGCTAACGATTTTAATAACTGTAAATCTCTATCTATCTATCTATCTATCTATCTATCTATCTATCTATCTTTATCTATCCTATCTATCTATCTATCTATCTATCTATCTATATCTATCTATCTATAATTTTTTGTATTAAAACTGCAGAGCCAAATATGATAGGTGAAGTATGAAGTTAGGAAAGACTCGACTCTATTTCCTACAATTCTCCAATTATACAATTTATTGTTCATACCATTTTGAAGTTCAAGAAAACATTTTCATACAAGCTGCTCCATTAATCTGTATTTCCACTCTGTGCAGGGTAGGATTTTTTTTTTTTTTTTTTTTTGGTAAAGTTCAATTTTACAAAGAAACTGAGGTTAAAGGGGCAAAAATAATGACTTGCTCAAGGTCATGCAGTTACTGAAGCAGTGGTAGCAAGACTATTGATTCATAATCAATACATTACTTAGACCAAAGTAGGATAATAGTAGCTAAAAGTGGAGACATGTTAACCTCCGCTTACCTTTCAAAGCCAATCTGCCGAAATGTCTTTTCCCAGGTTGAGCCTGTAAAGGAAGGAAAAGCTTAATCAGTGCATAGGAAATATTCATATCCTGTGGTCCTTTTTCTGCACATACATGTGGATATTTGGTTTTACATTGAAGTGGTATGACTTGGTTTGCTGTCGTATGCATAGAATATCCAAATCCATAAAAGAAGATTCCTCACTTCCAATTGTCAGATGAGAATTTTAGAGAACAAAGACTATAATAAAAATTCTGCATTTACAAAAGTTAAGTCCACATAATGATTTAAGGGCATATTCCTTGCAATGTGACAAAACTTTCCACTCTTGCTTTCCTCTCATGAAAGCAATAGAGCACGTTAGTCATTCTCTAAAATTGTAAGTGTGTCCAGGTAAAATAATATGAGTTAAGGCACTGGATCCCACATAGCCAGCTGTGTGGTTTGAATCCCCAGTCCAGCAGTTTGAAAATCATGCCGGGCACAGGTGAGTGCTCAAAATCCCAAGAGGAAAATGGAGGAAAACAGCTTGTAGTGGGCTGTCCTCCCCGGAGGTGATTTCTCACTTTCCCTCTTTCCTACTCTTTCTCTGTCTGGCAAGTGCATGTGCACTATAGCAAAAACTAAAATAATAATAATAATAAACTGCGTATTGTAAACTATACTCTAAAATCAAATCCATAGAATGATGGAACCTATTGAAATCTAAATTGTACCCTGAAGTTCTAATTCTTAATATTTCCTTTTTTTTTTCTTCCACAAAAAGCTTAACATTTTAAATCAGAAGAATGCAAAATGAGATCCCAGCCTAGTGGTCCGATCGGCTGCAAATGAACTATAGTTCAGTCAGCCACATACCCAAAGGAAGGTTCAGATCCCCTGGTTGTCCTGAAAATAGGTCAGGTATGCACATGTGACGGGGCCATGCAGGCAACACAAGCTGGTAAGGATGGTGCCTCCCATTCTAAGGCAGGGCCTGGACTGGGAAGAAACTGAGGCAGGGCCCAGTTTACGAGCTCTCCCTTTTGTCCTTGCATTGACTTGTATTCAATTTCTCTGCCGTGAGTTTTACTGTTATTACGGTACCCTGTAAGGGTAAAACATCACCCCCAACCATTGCAATAAAGCCAATTAGTGATCTTGTAGGAATGTGGTTCCCTAAGACTGACAAGAGGACCAGGAAGTTTAAGACTCCCCCACCTGTCTGTTTTTAAGCCAAAATTAACATATAGATTAAGTTAGTATAAACCAAATTAGCTTTAGAAGTATATGTAGACTAACTTAGTTTAAGTTTAGTTTTATATAGATCCCCCTTGTTAAAGCTACAGCCAAAATTTACTCAAGCTAGGAAAGTCAGCACATTCACCACATAACAGAGACTCAGATAAAACAAAAGAACTCACTAATTGACAGACTCAACAAACAAAATGCAGGAACCCACAGATTTATTAGAGAAAAAAGCCTGGATGGGACAACAGAATAAACAAAGCTGAGGGCTCCACAGAAAGATTAACCATTTTAGCTGGGAATTCTTATCTAAAGCAACAGGTAGCTTTCAACTACAAAGAGTTTCTCATCTATGTGCTGTTGACTATGAAAAACTGCAAATAAAACATCCTGTGTTGTCTCCTGAGCTACAAGATCATCTTCCTTTCCCATATAAGATCATAGACTCA